>NC_028357.1:55453749-55497579 GCF_000741045.1 Vigna radiata var. radiata | reverse complement strand
CTTCAAATTTTATAAGTAAATAAAATACTGTCTTTCTTGGGTAAAAGGTGGGAAAAAATTGCTTTTGATTTCAAACTTTTTGATTGGGTTCTTGACTTGAGATTTTATGCTAATTCATCATGACTTTATAGAGTTTAATCAGGAAAGAGTTCGATAGCAAGTTAACTTATTTTCTCTATCTTGGACGTAAACTTGTAAACTATGGAGTTTGATAACCTCGTTCACAAGTGTATGCCAATACATACATGCCAATTTAAGTCTGTGGGAACTCTGACAAGTTTACTATACACATATTTTGCTCCTTTTCCATTAATTTCAATTAACAAATCCACTTGCAATGTTGGAGTTGCTACTCATATTTGATCTGGTCATTTCAGATTCATCGAGAAGTATGGAACTCATGTTATAGTTGGGGTGAAAATAGGAGGAACTGATATAATCTATGCAAAGCAGCAGTACTCATCTACTGTCCAACCTGCCGTTGTACAGAAAAAGTTGAAGGACATGGCAGATGAATTCTTCGTTGGTGGGAGGGTTAATGAAAAGGCAAAGGTTTGAAATTTTTCTAGTTCAATTTTATTTTTATTGTAAATTCTATAAGGTTACACCATTTTACAATTAGGGTATGTTCTTTTTTGTATGATACCTGATGAGCGAGTTGAAAGATGGAATTAGTGGTATACTACAGTTGTGAAGGGAAACTTTTGAATCAATTTCTTTTTTATCAAGTGGAAGTAAGAAAGAATATATGAAATGTAAGTCCAGCAAGATTTGTACTAGCATTCACTGTCTGGGATGGAGATGAAAAAATGAAGATTGTAAGATTTGTGTTTCGTGGATGTGGAATTTAGAGGTGGAGATTTGAGTTTGA
Organism: Vigna radiata var. radiata; assembly: GCF_000741045.1. Lineage (NCBI taxonomy): Eukaryota > Viridiplantae > Streptophyta > Magnoliopsida > Fabales > Fabaceae > Vigna > Vigna radiata. The sequence goes on along the minus strand of NC_028357.1, from coordinate 55,496,708 downwards.
CCATATATTTAGTTAGTGTGGGATTTCCAACATAACCACTTGTGGATGGTAGTCTAATAAAACTCGATAGCAGATGATAGGTTCCTAGACCGTTAGTTAGTTATATTCAGTTTCTCTTATTTCTCTTCTCATACACTAACCATCCTTTCTTATTCTTATCCCTATCAGCATATGATATGATAGACTCAACAAACTTTGATAGGATAGACCTTGATACCATCCTTAGAAAGTAAACTTTAAGTCTAAATCAGTTTGGAAGGTAGGTTTGTACTCAATTATATCCAATAGTTTGACAACATTTCTAATTGACATCTTACATGCTCTTGATGTTGAGATTTTAAGATTAATAAGAAATGTCCTTGAGGACTTGTATACATTGGCTTATTACACCCTTCTCCTTAATCCTATACTTATAGGATTATAAGAGTGGGATACACCTCACACAACTCATACACACTCACACAACTCATAATTCTAACACTCTCCCTCAAGTTAGAGCATACAAATTGTATGAACCAAGTTTGGAATAGATAAACTCGATTTTGAAACATATGATTTTTCTTCAAGAGTGTGAGGCAATGTGTTATCACATGTCAACGAACAACTAATAGCAGCTTGTGAAACTTCAACTTCAAAAGTGGATGATGAAGAGCAGCGGTGGACAACAATGATGGAGAGTGGTGGACAATGACAATCTAGAAGGACGAAATCTCTCATCAAAAAAAGGATGGGGCCTGCAGTGGCTAAATGCTACAAAACTGCAGGGACAACCATCTCTGAGACTGATGGGTGATGGGGCCTGTAGTGGCTGAAAGCTACAAAGCTACAAGGACAACCATACTTGTGTGGCTTAAACTGCCATACTTGACTTGCAGTGTCTTGGAAACATACTCCCCCTCACTGTGAACGGTGGAAACAGTGAAATTGTTGACTGAAGTTGGAAGCATCACAGTTGCTTTAGGTAAACACAGATAAATGAAGTCGACACAACAATAGGCAACAAACAACAACAAACTGCAAAAATGGATGAAGGTCTGCAGTGGCGAACAACAATAAATTGCAGAGACTGGATTTCCATCACTAACCTATGGAGAGCCTTCAATGGCTAACAACAAATCTGCAAGAAATAACTGTTCTGCAGAGGCTAACAACAACAGACCTGCAAGGACTTACTACCTTGCAGCGGCTTAAACTTTTTCTTCTCACGACTGAACAACATGAACGTGAAGGTGGAAGAATTGGTGAGAACCTATCTGTACGAGGGTTTGGACAAATTTGAAACCCATAACTTCAAAAGATTCATATCAGCGGACGATCTCAAAGAACAACTCCACATGAGTTGTTACAGCACGACATTTGCAGTGCAAAGAGAGGTTGGAGGTCCAAAGTTCTTTGTCGGACAACTCCCAAATGGTGATACTTAGCACTGTATCACAAGAAATACGGGCCAAACTTAGCCCAAGAAGAAAGTGACCAACGATCCAAGAAACTGACGCATTTGCGTCTAGAGTGGTCATTTTTGGTCTTCCAAATTTTGAACAGATTGATGATGAAGGTATTCCAAGTGGTCTTTGAGAACATACGGGAAGCTGAGGAAAAATGGAAGGTCAAGGCTCCTATAGATGTGGAATCGGAGGCCTTCACAATTTTCCAGCAAATTAATTTCCAGGTTGAATTGGATGGCACCTTTCAGATTGGAGAAGAAAATAGCATAGGCAGAAGAGGTAAAACTGGTTGCAGTGACTGACTACAGTGGCGGCAAAAGCAGTAGGCTAGAGCAAGGCGTGATGGGCTGAGAAAAAAAAGAAAGCAACAACACGTGATGGGCTGGAAGTGGAGAATGCTCTCATGTATCCAGCATTGGTGTGCACAAAATGAAGAAGCAGCAGCAGCCTTGGATGCACACAACGTGGGCTGATTCACGTCCAGCGTTGGGGAGAATTGGCAACGTCCAACAAGGCAAGGCTGGCAGAAGCGCATCCCATTTCCACATGGAACACTACGGCCCAAAGAGAAAGCACGTTGCTGGCTGCATTCAATGAGCAAGGCGTGATGGGCTGAGAAAAAAAAAGAAAGCAACAACACGTGATGGGCTGGAAGTGGAGAATGCTCTCATGTATCCAGCATTGGTGTGCACAAAATGAAGAAGCAGCAGCAGCCTTGGATGCACACAACGTGGGCTGATTCACGTCCAGCGTTGGGGAGAATTGGCAACGTCCAACAAGGCAAGGCTGGCAGAAGCGCATCCCATTTCCACAGGGAACACTACGGCCCAAAGAGAAAGCACGTTGTTGGCTGCATTCAATGAGAAAAGTGGGCTGGTTCATTCCAGCAGCTTGGGAGGTGCAGCACCACAGTTCGGAATCCAGCAACGACAGCACGTGAAGGAAGAATAAAAAGCAAGGAGCTCACATGGGCTGTCATCGCATCCTGCCTTGATCTGTGAGCTTTGGGTTATGATGGTGACAGCAACGGAACAAAACAGAGAAATCAGAGGTGTGCAGCTTGTGGTTACTGTGATGATAGGCAGAGTGGATGAAGTGAATCGTTGGGAAGCAAATCTAACTCAGATGGCCTTCTTCATTGGAAGGAAGCTAGAGGGGAAATGGTGGAAATATTTCATCAGCTTAATAAGAGGAGAGCAAGATGTCCTGGCAACAGGGACAATCCAAATCACGTTGCTGGCTGCATTCAATGAGAAAAGTGGGCTGGTTCATTCCAGCAGCTTGGGAGGTGCAGCACCACGGTTCGGAATCCAGCAACGGCAGCACATGAAGGAAGAATAAAAAGCAAGGAGCTCACATGGGCTGTCATCGCATCCAACCTTGATCTGTGAGCTTTGGGTGATGATGGTGACAGCAACTGAACAAAACAAAGAAATCAGAGGTGTGCAGCTTGTGGTTACAATGATGATAGGCAGAGTGGATGAAGTGAATCGTTGGGAAGCAAATCTAACTCAGTGGCCTTCTCCATTGGAAGGAAGCTAGAGGGGAAATGGTGGAAATATTTCATCAGCTTAACAAGAGGAGAGCAAGATGTTCTGGCAACAGGGACAATTCAAATCTGGTGCATTGAAAAGCTGTGATGGTGGTTGTCGACTAGGTCGAGATGACGAACAACAAAGAGGACGTGGTGAGGTCCAAAAGAGGGAGGCCCAAGAGGCCAAAAGAGCTCAGGAGAGTGAGGCGATCAGAACGCCAGTGGCGCGGTGAACTTCCGGCCAGGGAAGGGTGGCGTGTGAAGAGTACGCACCCGAGACCAGGTGAAGACAGGCGGCGCGTGGAGGCGCGTTGGGCGGAGTCTGGTCGTGACTCCGACGGGGTTGGCCGTCGCTCAAGGAGGCGGTCCAAATCCGCTGGTTACCGGACGAAACTGGTACGGTGGCTGGCGGCGGACGGTGGTTGACGGCGACTAATTTGGTGCTCGTGGCGGCGCGTTAGGAGGAGTCTGGTCTCGTCTCCGGCGTGGTTGGCCGTCGCTTGAAGAGACGGTCCAGATCCGCTGGTCACTGGTCCAATCTGTGACGATGGCCGGCAGCGAACGACGGTTGCCGACGACAGACGGTGGTCGGCGATGGTTGATAGCAGAGATTGATGGGGTCGCGGCTAGCTAAGAAAGACATGAACTTGGCTGGGCAACTGCATGACTGTCCAGAAAAGCTTGAAATACTAAACTTTTAGGGGGCCGTCGGCGGCCAGCCGGCGGCGAACAGGAAAGACAGTCGGTAGGATCAGAGAAATGGCTCTGATACCATGTTGAGATTTTAAGATTAATAAGAAATGTCCTTGAGGACTTGTATACAATGGCTTATTACACCCTTCTCCTTAATCCTATACTTATAGGATTATAAGAGTGGGATACACCTCACACACCACTCAACTCACACACACAACTCATACACACTCACACATAACTCATAATTCTAACAAAAACAAAATCACGTCAATATGGATAATGAATGTAGAGGCGTGAATGTAGAGGCATGCTGTGACTCAGTAGAAAAAGTAAAAGTGACTAGTTGTTGAAAATGTCACCACCAATAATATCGTGCTAGAAATTATTTTTTTCTAGTGTGGTGGACTATGAAAATGCTCCTCATGCGGCTGCTGTAGCAACTGCAGCCACTCCTGCTCTAGCTGCTCTTGTCCGGGGAGTAGCTGCTCCTGCTCCTGCCATTGCTGCAGCAACTCCTGCCCTGATAGTGGTGGCTGCTGCTGCTGTCCTAATAATGGTTGCTGCTGCTGCTCTTGCCACGGTAGTGGCTGCTGCTGTAGCTCCTGCCACGGTAGTGGCTGTTGCAGCAACTCCTGCTCTTGCCACGGTAGTGGCTGTTCCAGCAACTCCTGCTCTTGCCACGGTAGTGGCTGCTCCAGCAACTCCTGCCCTTGCCACGGTAGTGGCTGCTCCAGCAACTCCTGCCCCTGCCACGGTATTGGCTGCTCCAGCAACTCTTCTAGTAGTGACTGCTGCAGCAACTCTTCTAACAGTGGCTGCTCCTGCAACTCCTGTCCTAACAGTGGGTGCTGCAGTGGCTCCTGTCCTCCTAGTTGCTGCTCTTGCTCTTGTAGTAACTTTTGTTTTTTTCGTTTAACCTGTTAATTAAATTTTCAATTTGTTAATAATAACTCAGTTATTAAAAACAATTAAATACACATAAACCTAACCTGTAAATGGTTTTTGACTTGGCCAACATTCATGTTGGGTATTCTCAAAATTTCGTGTATTTTTTTGGGTGTGGCCTCTAAAAGAAAACAAAAACAATAATTAACAAAATAAGATCACTCAAAAAATGGACAATAATTAACAAAATAAGATCACTCAAAAAAATGGGTCGATATTAATGAAACATACTTGTCAATCCTCCTAATGTATTAACTGCTTCCATAAATTCATTATCGAGTTGTATTGTCCATGTTAGTCGCCTTGGAGGTTGGGCTTGTTGGGCTTGTTGGGCTTGTTGGGCTTGTTGGGCTTGCTGGGCTTGCTGGGCTTGTTGCGTTATTGATTCATAAGTGATAAAAATCACACTTTCTAGGAAATTCACATCAACAGGTTTCTTATGACATTGGAGTGCACCCAAGTCTATTGCGTCAAACCGATCCAGCCATTCATAATTGGCAGATATCACTGCATGTGATGTGGTAAAAGGTTAAAAGAATTTAAATAATTATGGTAAAAAAGATTAAAAAATTAATAAAGAACAAAATACTTACTTAGAACAGGAATATCCTTCTTTTTGTTTTTAACAGACTCCAATATTTGGAGGCCAGTGTTTCTTGTAAAAGGGATCCTATCCCAATCAGCCTCCAATATGATAAGATCTACTTCTGTCTTATCATTAAGATGCTCTAGAAATTGCATGTCATTATTCCACGTTGTAACTGCAAAATATTCAAATTAAATTAATAATAAAAAAACAATTATTTATAGTCATAAATAGAAAACTAACCCTCGTAACGAAGCCCTCGATGACTACCAATGCCAGATAAAAAGTCGGAGGAGTTCTTGATGTAATGCAGTGTAGTTTCATCGTGATCAACTACAAATAGGTTGATCACTCTTGACATGATAAGAAGCAAACCTAATAAAAAAGTGAAAAAAAAAACTCTTAAAACAGAAAATATTGACAACAAAACAAAGAGAAGGCACTGAAACAACAATTTAAGAGATTCAATGAGTCAAGAATAGTGAAAATCAAGTATTACCATAAAAGTATTACCATAAAATTCATAAAACAAAAATCATCCAGGCTTGCTTTCAGTACCCACTATTCTGACGTCACAAAACTAAACAGATAACATAAATTTAAGTCAGAGGGTACTGATCCAAACATGTTATCAGATTGCACTCCTGTACCCAAAGTTAGAGCTGTCAGTTTTGGTTAAAGCCCCGGGGCTAACCTTGGCCCAATTTATACTTAGCCCCGTTTTTATTGACCCACATCTTGGGGGCTTTTTTAAAGCCCCTGGCCTTGAAAAGCCCCGTTAGATGGGGTGTGAACGAAGGAGGGCCGAGTTAGCCCCTAGTCCCAATTTCTTCTGAACAAAGTTCACTAAGTATGGCCTCCCCCTCACTCTCGCCACCCCTCCCTCCACCTCCTCCCGCCGTCTCCCCTTGTCGTGCTGAACTTCGGAGGAAACCTCCGCTTACCGTGACAAGTGTTGACTGCACAAACCTCTAAGCCACCCACTGGCAAGAGGTCGCCGATGCTGTCATTGCACAGTGCCCCAACGCTTCCGCCACTGCCAAAACTGTCGTCCAGTGTCGCCACAAAATGGAAAAACTCTGCAAATACTACCGCACCGAAATCCAATGCCTCCGTTCCCTCCTTCTCCCTCGCCTCATCAACAACTCCACCACTACTTTACCTTCGTCCTGGGTTCACTTCAAATCCATGGATTCAATGGAAAAAGGTCCCAACAAACCCCACACCAACACCAACTCCAACACCCCCACCAACAACCTCAATTTCCCCGACGACAACGACGCATTTGGAGTGGTATCTGTTTTATTTAAAAGTAATGGAACCAAACACTGGAGTGACATTTGATGATGTTGTTGGGGTGGATGAAGCCAAGCAAGACTTTATGGAGGTGGTGGAGTTTCTGAAGAAGCCTGAGAGGTTCTTCTTGTTGGTCCTCCAAGAATTAGGAAGACCCTGTTGGCCGAGGCTATTGCTGGTGAAGCTGGTGTTCCATATTTTTCAATATCTAATTCTGAGTTTGTTGAGATGTTTGTTGGTGTTGGTGCTTCTCGAGTTCGTAATTTGTTCAAGAAGGCCAAAGAGAACGCCCCTTGCATTGTCTTTATTGATGAAATTGATGTTGTTGGAAGACAAAGAGGAACTGGAATTGGTGGAGGGATAATGTGATATGTACTAGATAGAGCGTTCCCTGCAGGTTTCTAATTCTTTTTTTACTTTGATGAACACTTATCATTTTTCCATTGACAGACCTTGTTGAGGAAACGTCTGGAACAGGAGTTGTTGGCCTTGTGTGCTTGTTTTGTTCTCCTTCTGCTTGGTTTTCAGGCAAAGGGTCTCTAGCATGATTTTCAGCATACTTTGGTTTGGATGATTGTGCCAAAACTGCAGCTTTGACTAACCGTGGGGAAAGTTTATGTCCAAAAGCTGCAATGGTATGTTTCCTTTCCTTCTGAGTGGAACAACAGTTACTCTAGGCGATTCGTAAATGGCACCATGTTTTTTGCGTTAAAAGTTTCAACCCATGTGATTCTCTTCCTAATAAACACAATCACTTTTATTGATCAGGGTCATTTGTGTGTTTAATAGTTTCTTGATTTTTGAGGTATAATTGGTGCTTGAAAAGAAGTGTTCTCGGTATTATAATGCTTATATTTTCCTTTTCTTCCTTTTTTCTGCAGCCTCAATGATAGAGTAAATTTTTTAACATTGTCAGAGTTGAAAGTCACCAACAATGATACTTCTTCAGGTTCTATTATATAATTTATGCAATTTTATATCAATTTCTAAGTTTTTGTATATCTAAATTTATGCAATTTTATATCTAAATTTTATAGACTATACAACAGTAACAATGCAACTGTAACTCACAAAACTAGATACAAGTTTATAGACTATACAGAGAGGACTGCATACTCAATCCTTAAAAAATGTAGAAATGATGGACTTCAAAGAACGTAGTTTTCTAATAATTTCTTTATCGGGCTTGGGATATCTATTATCATGTATTCAGAAAGATAGATAAGCAACTTCAAAGTCTTACAACTTTAGAATTGGAGGTACGAGTAATACTTGTTCACTCACTCTTTAATTTGTTTTGTCATTGTTATGGACCTTCAATATTATGCATTTTCTTTGTAGTCTCGATAAAAACACATTGGAGTATGCTGACTCAAAAATGAACAAGTGATGTGTTCGAGATCTTTGCCATTTTCAATGAACTTCAACAAGGAATGCTTAAAAGTACAATAGCTGATTGTCATAGAACAAATATGGAATGCAAATGACAAAAGATGCATATATGATAATTGATGACTTGGGAGCATGGATTTCAAACCTGTAAAATCATACGAGTGGATGAGTTCACACCTATCCACTGGCATGCAAAATTGTTTTGGTGTAAACTTGGGTAAATTTGCACAGGCAATAGCACAAAATCATGATTCTAATATTGATTCTCCATTAATGTTTGGCAGGCAAAATTCTTTTAATATTTTTTTTATATAAAATAAACTCTTACAAAATGTCAAGTTTGTGAGACTAGACGACTTTACACAATTCTTGAATTTGACAATATTGCTAAGGTGTACAAGTGGAAATTTGCATATAAATACCAACATGATACCATTCTTTTAGCTCGTTTGCAATTCCGGTAAAAATAGTAAATAACATTATAGTGGCACTCTTAAAAAGTCAACAGCATACAACTTGGAAGAGCAAACATTAATGGAGAATCAACTATTTTTGGTGGCATAACAATCTAGCTAGATTGCAGTGATCTAAGCTTAGTTTTAGGCTACAAAATCCTCTAAAACGTCAGGTTAACATTCACCAAGAGTCCAAGACAGCAGCAAACCAAATATTCGTAAATCCATAAGTCAATTCTTTCAGCCCTTAAAATTAAAGTTCCATTTCGACAGAAAATATAGGTATACTAAAGACAAGCACAAGAAATACCTTGGATGATTCTGGTTTCTTTCTTTGTCCAGCCAAAATTTTCACCTTCAAACTCACGTTCTTGGCTCAGTAACTCAAACCCTAATTCAATTACAGCGCAAAAACACTGAAAACAATAACACTGGAAACACTGAAAACAGATGAATGCAGCGAAGTGAAACGTGCTTGGAGAACTGAAACGTGCTTAGAACCTTGGAAAAGAAGCAAATACTCGGAGCTTGGAGAACTGAAACGTGCTTAGAAGCTTGGAGAAGAAGCAAAGCCAAGGGTGCGCGGGAAAAAGAGCTGAACTATTCTTTTTTCCGCCTTATATGTGTGTGTAATTTTTATTATAAAATTTTATTTTTATTAAAAAATTGTAATTTTTTTTTTCTTTTTCTCTTTCTATATATAACAATCATGAAATTATAATATTAATATATTAAAATACAAGACATTGTAATGTAACATTGACATAAGATACTATCACATATCACAATAATAACTTGACACGTAAAAAAAAATGAAAAATATTAAAAAATTAAATATACTATGAATTAACATTAGATATGTATGGACTATAGTCTAAGAGAAATAACATAATTAAATTATTTTTAAAAACTAGAAGACTTACATCATGTAAAAATTACAATCTTTTTAAAATTTTCAAACAAATTAAATGACCAAAAAATATAATAAAACCTAAAAAAGTTACCCAAAAAAAAAAAAGTAGGAAGAAGCTCTTGATGGATTCAGCATATATGAACGAACTGAAACCCAAGTTGAAGCTAGCCCATTTGGCAAAAGGAGTCCTAGCCCATTTGAAGGGAATGTCTGTGATGCAGAACCTAATGTAGAAAAGTAATGTGAAGTATGAAGAAGGTTCGTAGAAGGTGGCAGAGTTACAAGACAACAAAATGGGACCAGTAGGGTGTGTTGAATATAGGGTAGCGATATGTTGACAACGGTTTTTTGCCAACGTTTTGACAACGCCATGTGGCAGTGTTGGATTGGACCAGTTTTTAAGAAATTTTTAATTTGATATCTGATTTGATTTAGTGAAGTTTTTGTGTTTCCGGAAATACCCTTGGTCTTTTTCAGAGAACTTTTGAACGTGGAAGTGTTTGGTTTGTCTCCATTTTAGGTTTCTTTTAGGGTTGAAGCGGTCTCTCTTCTCGACAGTCGGCTTTCGTTGTCAGAGTGTTTCGATCTCGGCGTCCTTCGTTGTCAGATTGTTGCGATCTCGGCGTCGATCGTTGTCGGAGTGTGTCGATTTCGGCGTCCTTCGTTGTCGGAGTACTTCGATCTCGCTTTCCTTCGTTTTCGCAGTCTTCATTATTCATTGTGTTATGGTTGGTAGCATTGTCTTTTTTTCCATTTTAGGTTCTGTAATATTTTATTTTTGTAGCGGTATGTCATTTCTTTCGAGCTTTTCGTTGTTGGTTTTGTTTCGAAGTTGTATTAACTGCATTTATTTTGTGAAGGCGTTGAAGTGGTGTGGTGATTAATCTGTGTTGAGTGCGACATTTAATCTTCGGCTTTGGTATTCCGAGAAAGTTTTTATCTCATTTTTTGGTATGACTTCATCAAATGACATTGAGTGTTCCAACAACAAGGTTTGAACATTAACGTTGATGCGTATTGGTATTTGGTTTCCTTCCTTTTTTCTTAATGAACATTAACATTGAGTGTTCGACTTTCTTCCTTTTTTCAGTTATATGTTCGTCATTCGATGAAAACAAAGTATGTTGCCGATTTGAATGCATTATTGATTGAGGAGCACAGGTGTATTATTTCGAATACTCCCTTTAAATGGTTTTTGGACTTACAGGATAACCTTAGGATTGGCAGGAACATTTTGAACGATTTACTTACTAAATGGGTTGATGAAAGAGGATCTTTTTTATTTGGTGAAAAGTTTGTTGAATTCAAGGAAGTGGATGTAACATTAAGCTTAGGGTTGTCTTTGGTTGGTGAGAAGATTAATCTGAATGAAAAGAACCTTTTAGAAAGTCATTGTCGGAACTACTTTGATAAAGAAAAGGGAAAATGAAAATATAAATTGGATATGATATATGATTTTGTTTTGAAGAACCACAAAAAGTTGCCTGTCATAGATGTTTGCAGACTTTACATTTTTATTGGAATACATGAGGTATTGCTACCTAGTCATAGCAGAACAATATTTCCAATATTGTTTGAAATTGTTGATGGAATTGATGATTTGGGAAGTTTCTGTTGGGCACCTTTAGTTTACCATTATCTTCTTAGTAGTTTTTGCAAATAGAACTTATCATGGAAAAGAGGGAAAGGTGCAACTAATTTCTATGTTGATGGTTGCGTATACGTGTTTCAGGTAATTTTTTAGGCATGTATTCTTCTTAGGCCCTGAATTGATGTGAGTATTTATGACTTTTTTGATGTATTTCAGGTGTGGTTTTGTGATCGTTTCATACCATCTAATGCTTGTGTTGATAAATATCCAAGAATTTTGCATTGGATGTCTGTAAGTGTGGGTGACAAGTTTATCAAAGTTGCGATGGAAACGGGTGTGGTATGTACTTAATTGTTTTATTGTATTTGATTGAGTATTTGGTTTTAATCAAANGTCATTGTGATTAATTTGTAGATGCTTGATGAGTACGGTGCATCAAGAAAAGAAATGGGTGAGTCATCTGTTAAAGCATCAGTACATCGAATTGTTGAAGATGTGAAGAAAGGAACAAAGTCAAATAATGAAGAAAAAGTAGTTGACTTAGCTGTTCTAGACCAACATTTAGAGGAACAAGATGCTGTTATTGAAGAACTTGAAGAAGAGTTATCTGTATTGAAGGCTGAGCTAGTTGAAGATAACAATAAACATGAATGTAGTTATAAGACACCTTGTAAAGAAAATGATTTCCACAATGATATTGGACATGAGGGAGGAATTTCCAGCCGTGTAAGTGTTATGAAGACAGGACAAGGACAACATAGAAAGCGATACAAAAGCAAAACTTGTAGAACTCCCTACACTGGATATAGTCCCAAATTTTTAAATAATTAAATTTGTTTTTTATTACTAGTTTAGTATTTGGTAGTTGTTTAAGTATGGACAGGTTTGTTTTGATTAATTAATTTGATTATGAGTAAAAGATGGGGTTAATGGAAGTTTTTGTTCAATGTTCATTACGTGTTATAATTGGTTTTGCTATTTAATGTTGTTACATTATATAAGTTTTTACCATTAGCATTATTAATCTGGCAATGGCATAGCTTAGGGAGTCATTTAATCGATATTCTCATGCTGTAATAGATTACAATGACATGTGTACCAAAAGTCCATCGCTGCTCCCTACCCCTGCTAAAGGGGGCTCCCCAGTGTCCTGTTGGTCAGGACTTGGATATTTTACATGTCTCTGTTGAGTGTTTGCCTGTGTAAACGATTACAGTCCTGTTGTAAGCGATTACATTACAATTTGTACCAAAAGTCCATCGCTGCTCTCTGCCCCTGCTAGAGGGGGCTTCCCAGTGTCCTCTTGGTCAGGACTTGGATATTTTCCAAGTCTTTGTTCATTGTTTGCCTGTGTAAACGATTACAGTCCTGCTCTAAGCGATTACAATGGCATGTGTACCAAAAGTCCAACGCTGCTCTTTGCCCCTGCTAGAGGGGGCTCCCTAGTGTCCTATTGGTCAGGACTTGGTTATTTTCCAGGTCTGTGTTCAGTGTTTGCCTGTGTAAACGATTACAGTCCTAGTGTAAGCGATTACAATGGCATGTGTACCAAAAGTCCATCGCCGCTCCCTGCCCCTGCTAGAGGGGGCTCCCCAGTGTCCTGTTGGTCAGGACTTGGTTATTTTCCAGGTCTCTGTTCAGTGTTTGCCTGTGTAAACGATTACAGTCCTACTGTAAGCGATTACAATGGCATGTGTTCCAAAAGTCCATCGCTGCTCCCTGCCCCTGCTAGAGGGGGCTCCCAGTGTCCTGATGGTCAGGACTTGGTTATTTTCCAGGTCTATGTTCAGTGTTTGCCTGTGTAAACGATTACAGTCCTGTTGTAAGCGATTACAATGGCATGTGTACCAAAAGTCCAACGATGCTCCCTGCCCCTGCTAGAGGGGGCTCCCCAGTGTCCTGTTGGTCAGGACTTGGTTATTTTCCAGGTCTATGTTCATTGTTTGCCTGTGTAAACGATTACAGTCCTGCTGTAAGCGATTACATTACAATTTGTACCAAAAGTCCACCGCTGCTCCCTGCCCTTGCTAGACGGGGCTCCCAAGTGTCCTGTTGGTCAGGACTTGGTTATTTTCCATGTCTCTTTTGAGTGTTTGCTTGTATAAACGATTACAGTACTGGTGTAAGCGATTACATTACAATTTGTACCAAAAGTCCATCGCTGCTCTCTGCCCCTGCTAGAGGGGGCTCCCAAGTGTCCTGTTGGTCAGGACTTGGTTATTTTCCAAGTCTCTGTTCAGTGTTTGCCTGTGTAAACGATTACAGTCCTGCTGTAAGCGATTATAATGGCATGTGTACCAAAAATCCAACGCTGCTCCCTGCCCCTGCTAGAGGGGGCTCCCCAGTGTCATGTTGGTCAGGACTTGGTTATTTTCCAGGTCTATGTTCATTACGTGTTTTCCTTACTGCATTTTATTTGAAATTTTTTAATGTACTACCTTGTCTTTTGTATTTGTTAAGATAGAGTTTTAAATAGTATATGTTTGAACTTCAATATGCAACACAATTCGAATTGGTAATGAAGTTTACTGAGAACAGATAACAATAATAAAAGCAATATACACTAATTTAAACACTTAACAAAAGTGAACAAAAGAACATGTTCTGAAAAGAAAGGTAAGACAACAGCCAACAATGTAATTTAATCTAAGAAGTCGAATGACGTTCGCTGCGCAGGTTAATAAGGTGTTCCTCCACACTTTGAACTCGACCTTCAATTGTTTCTAATCTATTGCCCAGGAACATGCGGAGATCTTTTATCTGTGTCATTAATTTGGTCAATGTGGCAGAAGATGATTCATCTGGTGTTGGAGACGTTTGTCTTTCTTCTTGTGCAAAGTTACCATCATTTGCTTCTTCATTATCTTCTTCTTCATGAATGTGTACATCATCTTTGTAAACCCATACTCCTTCAGCGTTTTTTTCATAACCCATGGTTGTAAAAACATCGTAACCAATCCTCTGTTTATCCTTGACTTCGGCGAAAGGGTCAGTTTCTGTAGGGACACCGAAGTGTTCCAAGAAGGTGGTAATTACATGCGAATATGGGAGTTGGGCGTTGTCCCCTGTAGCCATTTTCATCCTGTTTCGAATGACATGGCCCCAGTTAATCTCTAGAGAATTCATCATTGCCCACATCAACATAATGTCCTCCTCCTTTGCCTGTGCAACATTGGTTGATCGAGGAAGTAAGATGCGACAGATTACATAATGAAGTAGTCTACATTCGAACTTCATACGCCCTGCCGTTAGTCTTCCTTTATTGAGTGGTCGTGGATCTGGTTTACGAATCATTTGCCTAGCAGTAAGAGAATTGTATTCCTCCTTCCACTCATCAACTACATGTCCTTCAAAATTAACACCAACGCAAGGAATTGAAGTTAGTTTATGAAAAAGACTAGGTTTGATTGTCATTTTCACATGCTTAACCTCGCTCCGAATTACTCCAGAGTCTGATATACACATATTGTTGTAAAAAACCCGAACTAATTCGGGGTAGTAGTGGCGTCTGAAAGCAACAAATTGACTTAGCCCAGCCTTGGTCAAAATGTCGAAGAATTCGAATTCTCCAGCTTCCGAAAACACGTCGTCAAGGTACTTCCCTTCAAGGATTTGACGCTGACAGAAATGTGCAGCGAACCTTTCGTATTGCTCGTCGTTAGAAAACATTTTGTTACATGTTAATGGTGGCGACAGTGGAGGGGAAAGTGATGGGCGACTTCGAGATCCCCCTTTGGAAGAGGATGCCCGTCGTTTCTTCTGTGCACGATCCGCCATTGACGGTCTTTAGGGTTTTGAAATGATAAATTGAAGTTGTGATTAATTTGCAGTGAGTAACGTTTTCCTTTTGCCAAGTTGGTTATAACCATAATTAATAGGTAATGGGGTAGTGGGTGAGGTGGGTAACGGTTAGAGTGGCCGTGATTTTAAAACTGGGTGGTGGAAGTTATGAAGAACTGATGAAGGTAATTAATTGTGTCTGCAGCGCCACTTCATCTGTTTGTTGTCATGCGGCTGTAATCGATTACAACTGCCATTGTAATCGATTACCAGAGCATTGAATTTGTCTAACATAATGTTATTCCAAACATTAACCTGTCAAAAGTGTGCAAAACAGTTTTGAAAAATATATCACAACAAAAGATGATCTAATATTAACAAAACATCATGAAAGTGAGTTATCAAAATTATTATGAACAGTAGATAACAATGACATAAAGCCAAGTGGAGGCATTTCAGATAGTTGTGAAACTTGTTGCGATTCGTTTGAATAACGAAGGATCTCTTCAGATTGTGTAATAGTAGAGTTAGTTGTTTCATGTGATCAGAAAGCAACATATATGAGCACCGTGTGACATAAAAAAGGCCTAATTATAGATTAACATGAATCATAGTACTCACATTTTGTTGAAGCGTTGTTGTTGAAGCATGTTTCCTTGAAGTGATTTTCCTTTTTCTGCTTAGTGTTTCAACAGTTGACTTCAATCTGTTAGTTCTTGGTCGGCCTTTACGCTTCACCACCACAGGACTCCGAACATGTACATCACTACTTCCACATGGGGTGTACGATGGACTACCGGTAACTGGAATTTCATACTTGAGTTGTCCGTCCTCACTTACTATGTTATTTCTTACTGATGTATTGACTCCAAACTTTTTACCAAGATAATTCAATTCTTTTTCCAATTCATTACACGCTGTTTGAGATTCACAAGCAGCCTCAGCTATGTCATAGAACCGCTTACACAACATTTGGTACCTTTGCATCTAGGGTTCCTGATGCAAAGAACTGTAACCTGCCCTAATCAGTGTGTGCTTTCTTATGATATTTTTACTCCAACGAGGGAGCACGTATTTGGCGGGGACATTTTGCACATCTTCCTGACCGAGAACCAATAGGCAATGCCTACAAATAATACCTCTGAACTCAAATAGTAGACAAGAGCAAGTTGTTTCCTTTGTTAGAGGATCAAATTCAACATCGTAATATTTGGCGGAACATTTTCCATCCCACATGCACTCTTCTTTGATCGTGTACTTGTTAGAAATACAGTCCTTGATCGTGTCTTTGATGAAACAATTCATCCTTGACCGAAACTCATTTTGTACTTCCTCAAATTTTGCGTGTGTACTCAACTTGAAATTGTCGTTCAATAGGTGATTGAGACCCACAGGCAACCGTTGTATTGAGGGAAGAGAAGTCTGCTTCTATTTCTTTTTGGGCTTTGAATTTAAGAGCATTATCATACTGAACCACAAATTGTTGAAGTGTCGTACTCGAATTGATGAATCCATCAAAAAAAACATTCATTCCCTCAATTCTTTGAGTTGTGGACATACCCGCCCAAAAATGATTTTTCAAGTAGCAAGACACCCACATGTGTCTCTCATCGTACAAATTTCCTAACAATTCATTATTTTCTAAGTTGTGTTTCCTGAGTACTTCTTTCCAACCCATTTCAAAGTCACATGTGGAAGAACAGTCATATACAAGCACTTTCACATCGTTCTTGATAGCAACATGATTTTTATAACTTTGCAGTTTTTCGGGTATCTTTTTCATTATGTGCCACAAACACCACCTATGTTTTGTTCTGGGGAATACTTCTTTAATTGCATTAGTATTGCCTTACACTGGTCTGTAACAATACTGTCTGGTGCCTTGTTGCCCATACATCTTAACCAAGTCTGGAATAACCACACAAATGACGTAGTGTCCTCTGATGAAAGTAATCCACAACCAAGTAAGATGGATTGTCCATGATGGTTCACTCCCACAAATGGAGCAAATGACATGTCATATTTGTTTGTTAAATAAGTAGTATCAAAAAACACCATATCACCAAATTCTTCACAAGCAGCTCGGCTTTTAGCGTCCGCCCAAAATACACTAGTAATTCTATTTCCTTCATCCATTTCTAGTTCGTAGAAGAAATCGTTATTGAGGTCTCTCATTTTTGAAAAGTGACGTAGTAGCGTCTAACCATCCCCCTCCTTACAAACTGACCTTCTATGTTGACCGATGAATTTTCTAGCATCTCTCTCCATAAATTCCATATTTTCATATCCACCAGCGTCACTGACCATGCTAAGAAAAATTTTGTTTATACGTACACCAAAGCGTCATCGTTAACTTCCAACGTGTGTTTCGCTTGCATGTTCAATTTTTTATTGCCACAAATGAGATTGGAGGTTTGTGGACACAGCTCATGACTGTGCTCTACAATAACAGTCCTAACAACCCATTTGTCATCTTTTCGAGCAAATGTGATTCCAGCATGGCATTGTTTAGTTTGACTAGGTAGAGTTTTTACTTCAGGACGAATGTTAGAAACATATCTACCTTCCCTTGAACATACTAATCTCAAGTAATACACTTGGTTATTGTTGTCCTTCTTTGAAGTTCTTGTTCGAACACCAAAACCACATCTTTTTCCATAATCACAATAAAATTTCCTTGCTTCTTCCATAGTGTCAAAACACATGTTCAAAGTTGGGACGATATCTGAAAAACTTTGATCTACGGTATTAAATTCGTCAATGCTTTCACCATCCATAGTCATTTAATGTCGACAACTGTGCATCCCTTCAATGAATGTATTACCTAGGTAGATTGCTTAAAAAATTAAAGAACTAAACAAAGCAACTGATAGATATGGAAGTCATAAATATATCAAACCACGTTGTAAGAAATAGTTCAACCAATAAATTTAAGATAATAGAAGACTTTCGAAATTTGGTGGATGGACCGTACTTACATGTAGACTTCCAGTTGAAGGCCTTCAATGCTTCAATATACTCTTATTTTAATGTTCTTGCTATGCTTCTAACTAACCACCATCAACCACACTATGCATTTAAATTCTTTTGTACTTCACTTCAAAGGGGATTTCTGGTGAGAACCAACACAAGTATTAAAGAAGGATGAGATATTCAAACTTAAATGGTTTAAGATAAACGCAATTAATACAGAGAAAGAAATCAATACTACGGTATACGGTGTTTAAGGCGGGAAGCAACATTTAATGCATGTCATATATTAGGTAGGAAAAGGTGGAGGGTATAAGTAAGTATAATTTTGCACACATTAAATGCAACTTTCACTAAATAAGCAAAAAGTTTTCCTAATGCGTGGGACGATGTGTGAAAAAGCAATCTGCAGTGTCATTTCCATAAAATCTCCTTCATTAAATGCATGATAAAGGTTTACAAGGTCAGTGGTATTCAATGTTAAAGTATTATTTTAATTGAATGTCAAATCAAACATAAATAATTGAATGTTAAAGTATTTATTTAATAACATTTATTTATCAACTTTTTTGCTCTTTATATACGACAACACATTAAGCCCAACGAAGTCACCTTGAATGTAAATCGAATTACAAAATTCCAAAACACTCGAAGTAATGTGTATTCTTCACTACACGATTTCCAGTTTCAAACTTAATATCTCTGGTTATTAAATTATATTATTCTTTCAGGTAAGAAGACCATGGATGCTTGGGAAGGTCTTGAAATTGACGACGAAGACCTCCAATCATTCTTGAAGAAATGTGATAGTTCCTCATCATTGATTCCTGATCCGACTGGGAATGTGCAGGCAGCCATGATGAATAGGATAAGTGATGATCCTTGTACCACCCAACAATTTGTTGAGGATGTTGCTAAAAATTATATTACCTTCACCCTCACTCTATATTATTTAATTTAAAAATTATTTTTTTAAAATACAAATTATTATTTTAAAAAATTTATTTGAAACTTATTTCTAACAATGCCTTTTATAAAATTTCTTTTTATTTTTTCAGTTTTAACTTTAATTATTATTAATAATATCAATTTCATTTTGATATAATTTTTACTACTTAAATTTAAATTGCAAATTAATAATTATCTATTTTTACCACTTAAAACTTTTATTTTAATTTATGACATATTCCATCCATTAATTTTTTTTAATCCAAATAACATTACATATTTTTTCCATTCACTCACTCACTCTCTTCCTCACGTTGACTCTCCTTTCCAAACATATCTTCGTTATCTTTTCTTACCTTTAATTTAATTCACGATCATGTTCCTAATACAGTAGAAGTATCAAAGTAAATCAAGAGCCAAACAAAGCATATCAGAATTAAAGCCAGTTGTTTAAGGCCGTCTTATCAGAAATCAACTTCCATTAATTAAAGCAAATATTCGTAAAGGTTGTCTATTATTCTACAAATTATATGTTGGCTCACATTCAACTACTTTGTTTCAATTTAAAATATTTTTTTTAAATTACTTTTTTTTAATATCAAACTTTAAAAAAAAAAATACTTGTTTTAAAATAAGTATATTAGACAAATACATAAACAAAATAAAAATTATTTTGTTATTAAATAGTATTTGTTTAAAAAAAAGCAAAGAAAACGAACTCATAATGTTTATAAGTACAAAGAAGTTCTTGGCAAGGTTCTAAAACTTAATTCTTTGTATAAAACTCCTTTTGGAGCATATTGACGCAGTAAAGTGATATTTTAAAATTAAGATATGCATTTTAAGAATTTTTTAAAATTATTTTTTAATTCTTATAATTATAGCTCCTATGCCTTTAGGTCCGCAAAACTATCTATTAACTTTAAATGTATAACATCTTCTACTATTCTTTTTTCGGTCTTATAGTTTAAGTATATTTAGTTACGGCGAAAAATGAAAAGAATGATCGTTAATATTCTGAAAGTTAGGAAGAATATTTCAAATTAAGATTATTTTATAATTTTTTAAATACATAATTTAATTGAGTAATATACTTATTAATTTATATATATATATATATATATATATGTAATTTTTATTATGATTTTTTTTCTTTTTCTCTTTCTATATATGCAAATCATGAAAAAAGGTTACCAAAAAAATAGGAAGAAGTTCTTGATGGATTCAACATATATGAACGAACTGAAACCCAAGTAGAAGCTAGCCCATTTGCGAAAAGGAGTCCTATCCTAGCCCATTTGAAGGGAATGTCTGTGGTGTAGAAAAGTAATGTGAAGTATGAAGAAGGTTCGTAGAAGGTGGCAGAGTTACAAGACAACAAAATGGGACCAGTAGGGTGTGTTGAATATAAGTAGGTTCACGACTGACAAAGATGTTTCTTAACCATGTTCATTAGACAATGCCTTTATTTACTTTTAAACATATTTTATATTTTATTGGTCCACTAAATAGACGGCGGCCAACATCTACTATCATTATGTATGGAGCAACAAAACTTGGTGCTCAAGTTTCAAACTCCAAAACATGGACACAATCTTTTTCATATCTGACAAAAACAAAGGGTCCCAATCTTTTTAATCACTCATTATTTTAAGTCAACAGTTAGTCAGTAAATTCATATCTATTACCTGTTCACACTCACTCTACATTATTTAATTTAAATTTTTTTTTTTTTATACACGTCAACTATCTTCCACAACATAATCTCACTGTTTTTTAATACTTAATGCAATTGGGTCTACAGTTTGAATGACATTCTGCTACATTTAATTACTAGTTTTTTATGGGAAAAAGAGGAGATAAAAGTAAAAGGTGGATCCAAGCTGGCCAAGTTGAAAGAAAAGGAAAAGGACGACAACTTGATTGAAGACATGGGAAGAAAAAGGTTTGAATTGAATCCCAAGGGCCAAAAGATGAAAATGATTCCTGACAAAACCAACCAATTCTGTGGAATGGTCTTCATCAATCTACTACGAGGTAACATCCTGGTAGCTTCCACCCTCAGACCAACGTCCTTATCCACCACCCTCACCAACCACGTCACATTCATTTTTACTGTTTCTCAATCCATTTTCCATCACAATCTTCTACCTAAATAAAAAACATATTCCATGCAACTCTCCATAACTGTTTATCCAATTTTTTTACCTCTTTCCATTTTTTAATTAGTGCTACAACAACCTTAAATTTCCCCGACAATAATTTTGTTATCATTTGATGTTTTGTTATGTGTTTTTTTTTTTACTGAAAACTTCTGTAGAAGATATATATACGCACGCCTAAAATCTGTGTGCACATTGCTGTCTTGATTGTGTGTGTGCATTGGAAAAATATGTCACTAACTCTTCATCAAAATGTGTGGCACGCACCTAATAGTCAAAGCATTACTGAAGAGTTGTACCAATTTCAGTAAATTGTGTTCTGGAAAAGAATATTCTTCGAGATTTGCAACTATTGTTAGTTTATCAGAGTGTGTTTATTAAGAAAATGGTTTTTCATTTTTATTTCAGAAAATTTTAAGGTATTTTTGAGAACGTTCAAAAGTGATACACGTGGCGCGGAACAGTTGGGCGGAGGAATAAAAGTTGGGTCCACATGGTGTCGACCAGATAGAGAGTGAGCAGTCAACGATTTGACCAGAACCGGGTGGGGCGGTGACGGAAGCAGTGACAAAATGAGGCGAAGGTGGCTCCCTCAAACGCATACTCCACTCAGGATGTGCCACGTATCGGCTGCGGTTACATTTATAGGTTGGAGCCGAGACCAGGTTCGAAGTTTGAAGGACTTGTCTACCCTACGTACCGCCTCCCTCCACGCACGTGTGAAAATAAAGCCTTTCTCGCGTCCTATAAAGCTTAACCTCACCTTTCTTTTCTCAAGTTTCAAGTCACACACAAAAACTACAGCCAGGGATAGTAAGAACAGAGACACAAACTAGAGAAGAGAGCAACCACGAATGCAAGGAGAATTGGAATTACCACCTGGGTTTAGATTCCACCCCACCGACGATGAACTCGTGAATCACTACTTGTGTAGAAAGTGTGCTGCTCAGTCCATTGCCGCTCCCATCATCAAAGAAATCGATTTGTATAAGTTTGATCCATGGCAGCTTCCAGGTACCACCCTTTTTCTTAACCATCATTCAACTAACAAACAACTTCCATTCGTCATGGAATAACCCTTCTTCTTTTCTCTGTGCAGACATGGCTCTTTACGGTGAGAAAGAGTGGTACTTTTTCTCCCCTCGTGACCGAAAATATCCAAACGGTTCACGACCGAACCGGGCTGCTGGAACCGGGTACTGGAAGGCCACCGGAGCCGATAAACCGATTGGAAAACCGGAAGCCCGTGGAATTAAGAAAGCCCTTGTGTTCTACGCGGGGAAAGCTCCGAAAGGGGTTAAGACAAATTGGATCATGCACGAATATCGCTTAGCCAACGTCGATAGATCTGCCTCCAAGAAAAACAACAATTTGAGGGTATGTCCTGATAACAACTACCTTCTTCTTCTTTTTTTGTTTAATTTTGCTTCATTATAATTCGTTAAACTTTTGTAACGATTGTGTCTGTCTGTTGGAATTGCAGCTTGATGATTGGGTGCTATGTCGAATTTACAACAAGAAAGGGAAGATTGAGAAGTACAATAATGTCGACGGGGTGGTGGAACAGAAACCGGCGAAATTACCGGAGGAGGTTCTGTTCCAACACGAGATGAAGCCTGAGATCCAGATGTACGGCCACGATCATTTCAGGAACAACCAATTGTACATGGACACGTCGGATTCCGTGCCGAGGTTAAACACGGACTCTAGCTGCTCCGAGCACGTGGTTTCACCGGACGGCACCTGCGAGAAGGAGGTGCAGAGCGAGCCCAAGTGGAACGACCTGGAGTTGGGCCCGGACCTGGTTTCGGGCTACGATTTTAATTTCATGGAGCTGTCAGCAGATGACGCTTTTGCCCCTCAGGCCCAGTTCCAAATGAACCAGCCCTCGACGTGGCAAGATATGTTCGCGTACCTTCCGAAGACATTTTAATTTTTTAGGAAACAAGGGTCTCACATTTATTTATAAAATTCGTTCAAAGCCGAAAGAAAAAAAAAAAAAAAGCATTAAATCGTGCGGCACTAACTACCACACGTGCTGTTGAGTTTAACTGGTATTGGTTCCTAAGGAAAAATGAGAGATCAGGTATACTGTAACTAAATAAAACCAAGAAAATTGATCTCCACTGGGTGAAGAATGAAGAATGAAGATCCGTTAGTTATGTTAGGAGTTGTGTTAGAAAATTGTAGTTCCGATGCTATTGCATTTGGATTCTTTTAATATTATATTATATTTTTTTAATTTTTCAGACTAAGCAGCAATTGAAAATTGAAATGTAGGGTTTCATCTCATCTACTTGAAACTAAACTTGTGTTATTGTGGTCCATACTGCATCAACTTTCATCGTGTTTTACTTTTAAATGCTAACTGATGTAATACGATAACTAATTACTTCGGGAATCACAATGTTACACCATTACAATACAACAATAAATGATGGACCTCCTTAACATGTTCCAATATAACCGACATCCTAGATTATGGAACAACAACCTTATATGCATGATTGAACTCTTTTTTTTTTTTTTTAAATGATCAAATACTGACACCTCTGGATTTTGGAACTCGGCTGCAATCTGCAGGTCCCCAACCAATTAACTTCTTCTCGTTTTCGAATACCATAACTTTGTCTTGCATGGATATGTCTGCATAAACAATAAAATAATGTAGAACAAAGATGGGGAACCAGAAGAAAAGAGATGGTAACAGTAGAACAAAGATTCCTACCTCCAATTAGGTTTAGTTCCTCCAAACCTATTTCAGAACCGTCTAGAATGCCCAGACAAACATTTCCCAAGTTCTGGAGAAACATATGACCCATGAAGTACATCCATTACTTGGTATAGCAGCAAAGAAGTAGAGAAAAATAGAAATATTTGATAGGTTAGAGTGTAGAACTTACTGATATTATGAGATAAGCTTCAGGAGCGATCTCAAATTGAGCTTTAACTCTTCCACCACTGTTGAAACTAAGTGCCACGGGCTTGAAGTATTTCCGGACTTCACGTATGCTTCTGAAAGGTCTTCTACCGTGCCAGCATAAAGGTAAAGTCTGATCATCAGGTGCTGCTTTCAAGGGCTTTCCAGTTAAGTCCTTCTTCAGCTACATTTGGAAAATCGAACAAATTACCATGTTAAGTAACCTGCCATTATTTTCTCGCACAAGATTATAAATACTGTCAACCTAAATGTTGATGAACATAGAATGAACTGAGTTTATTATTTTTCCAACAAAACTTGCATGATCATATAAAAGAAATGTTTCACCATGCCTATTGAAACACTTCAAATCGGGGAATACAGTGAAAATCATTTAACTGACCCAAGAAAGTAATGCTTGGTAAGCATGAGAGTTGAAGTAACTATAAGAACTCCCCGTGTCAAAAACAGCAGTCAGACTTCCAACGCCAGTTTTCCTTCCTCCGAAAACGAGTTCAGCTGGCCCTGCAGAGTAATGTTTGCTGAGACAAAGCACACAAGATTTGAATAAGTACATAGAACCATGAATCATTAAGAACATGTGGAAAATGTAAAACGAGGATGTGACTTCTTAAGGTGTACTCACGAATCTAGTGATGAAATTGGAGTCCATGTGACTCGAGCAGAGTCATATGCATTTCCAAAGAAGATATACCCTCCTCCTTGTGAACTTAAACAGTGACCAATCACATTTCGCACCAAGCCCTGACTGTTCAGCTGGGATATCAAGCTGGTCTTTCCCCTTCCAAGACCAAGTATTCCATCTAAGGGATGGTAAGAAGAAGGTGAGAAGACTTGATCATATCCACACCTGTAGAAAGGAATAAAAATACAGTTGCATTAGCTTACTACTCAGAATGTCTCAACAAAAATGCTCGACACATTGCAATGTAAAGATGCCATGATCAACAATATTCTGAACGAGTGATTTTCTGAAACCTTTCTGGCCAATGGCAATACTTAAACTCATAAGAATATATTCTAATTCTTAGGATTGCTGAACTCGTAAGAAACTTGTTGGAAAATGAAAAGAAAAAAGCTTTAGTCATCCCAGAAAGAAAAATGTATCATGAAAAACATAACTTCTCTGTCATTAATTATTTTGAATCTCTTAATTGTTAGTAAATAGTGTTTTACATAACATGCATGTTTGGTTCAGCTTTTAGGAAACTGCACATCCTGTAACACAGCCTACAATTCCTAGCATTTGCATCAAATCCTTTTATTTGACACGATTTAGGAAAAAGTGGTACGTGCGTATGTGTTTGCACAAAAAATGATATCATCCAACATCATGGAGTTTAGTAAAGTTGCCACAAGGGTCCACTCTAAAGTTCTGATTTTTCAGCACCCATGTTTAACCTATCTACATAAGTTGTCAAATGGTTTCAAACAATTTTATGTCCATATCATTCTCATCTGTATTGGTACAATCATTTTGCTGAATGTTCTATCTGAAGGCCTTTTCAAAAAGCAAGCATGCAGAAACGCTAGTATATCAAGAAAACAATCATAGACAAAGGAAATATGGTAGAGAGGAGGTGAAACAAAGCTTGCATAATAAACTAACCCCAGTGCCATCCGAACTTTAAGTTGGACTCCATTGGTAAAGTTAAGAAGGTAGACATCATTGAGAAGCACACCCAAGGTTGAGTACTGATCTGCATAATTAATTTCATAGTCACATTGATCAGGGTTTTCACAGATGTAGTCTTCAGAGGGCTGCAATGATGCACAAAGAGGATCCTTGCAAGGAACAAAGTCATTGCTAGGCCTGTAGAGTTGATGGGGTGTCTGGAAAAATAAGCAACAAATTCAGTTCAACCAATGCAATAAGCAAGAACGAGCTTTTCAATCTCAAAACATTTTGCAGTCACATTCAAAAAAGTTAATTGATGGGGGGTTTTCTTTTCATATTGGTAGTGAAGTGATAACAGTACCTCAGAGCAATGGGTGCAAGGGGCATCACACTGGAGCCATGTGAGGTCACTACCTGTGTCCACATCAAGAAAATAAGGCCTTGGTGGCTGACCGATATTGAGAGTAACATTATAGAACCTGTAAACATTGAAATCAACAATAGAAAAATGGCTTATATTAGAATATCAATATCCTAAAGATGTTTCACTTTAATTAGAAAAAGCAAGTTATAGATGTCCACAGAAGACTACTTTTGCTAGGAACAAATAACTAAAGTTGTTTTGCTATACTCTTTTGGAAAAGTTCTGAAGCAGATAACAACATCAAGTGAACCCCATAACATGAAACAACACGAAGAACGGAGAAAGAAGACTTGTAAATAAGTTATGTACCTACCCAACAGGATAAACGTTGCCATGAAGAGGGATCACAACAGAAGAGCCAGCAGGATTCAACAGTCTTGGACATGATGATGACGTGGCTTGACTTGGAAGAATTGAGTTCCTTCCATTTTTTTGTCTGTTACCAAACCAAGCTGAACAGTAAGACACGTTGAACAACACCATCATTGCAAGCAGCATCTCTGCTTTTCCCATCTTCATCCTCTTCTCTCTCTAGATCCAACCAAAAACTTCTTTCTTTTATTATTTTGTTTATTTGTTTTTAAATCTATGGATGAAAGAAACTAAAGAGTGGTGGTGGGGTTAAGTTTAAATCAGAATTCTTGATTCTTGTAGAAAGAATTGGTTTTGCCCTTGTCCATGAAGAATGGGATTCATGGGTATTGCTTTTGCTTCAATTGTTGGTGTTAGTTTGTGGGAATATAGGTGACAACCTAGGATTGGGTTTGGGTTTGTGTTAAGGAAGGAGGAAAGAACAGAACAACCTTGGCATTGGAATTGGAAGTAGGATTGCTTCTCATGCTGTAGCTTCTAGTTCCTTTCTTCCTGATGAAGCATCAACACTGAACTTTGTCCAGAAAAATTATCACAACCCTTTTGAGTAAATGAAGAAAAAATCGGAACTGGAACTGGAAACACTGTTGTGTTGTGTATTCGTTCAGGATTTGAAAGTCTTCGATAGCTTCTGGGAAACTTCTTTCTTGTCTCCTTCCAACACTGCAGCCAAAAACTTGATATATTTTATCTTAACTTCTTTCTGAGTGCAACATTTACATTTTTTATTCACTTCTTTAACTTTTATAATTAAACACAACTCAAACTTTTAATTTCTACATTTAAAAAAATATATATTTTAGTTTCTAATATACCATTCATAGGTGTCCTTTGAAAAAATTACTACCTTTTCATGTGAAACCAATAAACACACGTAATATGTAATAATCTTTATTTTTGATTTTACCTTATACATTCTTATTAATTTCTCTATTTTTTTCTTACATACCGCCGTCAAAGTGTACGTGGATTTCTACTTACCATTATACTTGTTAAATTAGTTTATTTTGACTTTAATACTTATAAATTAAAGCTAAAAAAACACATAGAACAAAAAAATTCTTTTATTAAAAAGTTTACAAAATTAAATATTCATAAAATTTTATGGATTAAAGTAAGCTGTGGATATTTTATTCTTAATAATATTTATTTATTTTTAATTAAATTAACATATTAGTTTAAATGACGTTGTAACTTAATTATATTTACTGGTTATACGTTTATGAATTAAATTATGTAATTGTATTAATATATACTTTATTTTTTTTATTTTATAAAATAATATGTATTTTTATTAAGTTTTTATATACAAAAATATTTATTTATATTAACACGGTTATATAAAAATAATAACTTATTAATTTTTTAATAGATGGTTTTTTTTGAGAAAAATCTATTTTTTTAAACTGAATTGTGTTTATTATATTTTAGAGGTAAAAACTAAAAATTATTTAAAAAATCATTTATATATTTGATTTTTTAAAATAATTTATTAAAATAAATTAAAAAAAAATAAAATATAAAATGATTAAAAGAATTTATGTTTTTATGTATCGAAATTAGACTTATAAAAAATATTTATTTTTAACATTTTTTCTTCTAAAAATATTTTATTTTTAAATTTAAAAAAATTCAACGTATATTATATTTTTAAAAAATTTGAAACAAATTGAAAGAGAAATAGATATAGGAATTAAATTTAATATAAAATACTAACATATGTTACTAACAGTGAAACAATGTATGTTAATTTGAGTTAAACATAACTCTTTTTTTAAATTAAAAAAAATTAAAAAGTTAAAATAAATAAATAAACCACGAATTGATAGTTAAAATATTTGTTCATATTTTATTAAGTATTTTGAACTATATTATTAAAAAATATTAAATTAACAAAAATTAACTAAAACTGAAACCTTAATGACCAAAAAAAAAGAAAATAATTAATAAACTCAATAAATTACAAACTAAATTAATATTTAAGCAAAAAATAAAAAAATAAATCAAAAGAAACTACAGACTAACAAGTGTAATGTCTTTAAGATACTAATAAAAATGACTTGAATCAATTTTTAAAAAAATGATATTTAATTGAAATAAAAATAAAAATAAAAACCTACTTGCAACTTTTCAATTAAAATAAAAATAAAAGAAATAATAAAACCTAAAATTAAATAACACAATAAAATATATTTTAAAGTATTAGGAAAAGAGTCTTTAGGGACGTTTAAACAATTTTATAATAACAATTTGGTAATCAATAATATTTAAGTAAAGTAGAAAATATATAGTAGTTGATGCTATATAACACAATCAAAATAATTAATTTTATTTTGAATAATTCTCGTTTAGAAAAAGATTTTTTATGACCATAAAACAAGTTTATAACAATAGTTTGGTAATCACTATTCATTTAACTGTCATTAAAATTTATAAGCAATGACAGACAATTACAATTATTATCATTTATATATTATTCATTAACTAGTTTTATAATTACAATTAATTATTGTCATTTATATAACATTTATTAACTAGTTTTGTAATTTTTATTGTTTTATCGATTACGATAAATGTTCTCTTTATAATCATTGCCAGTATCTTCTAAGAAATTATTTATTTTTTTCATTTTTGAAGTGCTTTTGTCGATGATTTTCGTAAGAATTATCTTTAAATTCAGAAAGGATTAAATGTGTCCACTATTTTAAAAATATTAAGTTTATCTTTAAATTCATAAAGGATTAAAGAACTTATAAAAAATGATTGTATATAAAATCAATAAAATACATTGTCTACATGCTTCTGAGTTCAACGACTATGCGTTCATGAAAATTGCAACATTTACATAAATAAGTTAAGTATACTAACAATGAATAATTAATTTATTCTTGAATGATAAAAGATAATATATTTGCTTGCCTATTTTCAACCTCTTTCTATTTCAACTCAAACAATAATTACTATACATTGCACAAACAAATTGATTAATTATAACGTACCAATTAAACTGCATTTGCGAATAAATATATGATATCTTTTCCATGACACCAAGATACTGGTGATAATCTAAGTTTCATGAAAGTATCCAACTTTTTCTTGAAGTTTTCAACTTACTTTTAACAGTAATACCTAATATGATCAGTGACACTCCAATTTTGGTGACAGAAAAACAAAAAAACAAAAGTTGCATTCATGTTATGTTGTGTTGCCACACCCTTTTCTATCAAAGCAGGCACATTATATTTGATATCTCAATTAATAATTTAATGGCAATTAAAGAAGAAATTCATGAGATTGAAAACTTGTGGGGAAAAATTGTAATTTAATTTTGCCAGTTTTACCAAATTGGAAGCCACAAGTTACTGCCCCCAAGAACATTATTTTAGTACTTCCTAATTCATGAACATTTTAAAAAGAAGCCTATCATTCCTTCTCCTTAAGACCATCCAAAAAGAGCAAGAATTATTTGAACAATATTGCCACTGATAATGGCCTTCAATAATTTTTCCTTCTGAGGTGTGTATGGGGGGTACCTTATGGATGAATCTGCATCAAAACTTCTATAGAGAACTGACTTCCTATGACTGAAACTATCAAAAGAGAATTTTCCATGGTAACAACCCATTCCACTCTCTTCAACTCCTCCAAAAGGCAAACCACGAGTTGCAACCTGCAACCATACACAAGTGTCTACATATTAACACATTTAAGTGCATTATGAACTAGCTTTAATTTAAGGTTTTGATTTCATTTGATGATTATATGTGCACTGAATTTTCAGCTTTCATTTCATTCTATGCCCACACAAAATTTAGTGCTGAATTTATATACTAACGTTTTTAAGAACAACAATATGCTGATGATGAATATTTAAGTAAAAAACATGCAGACAAACATGAAGTTCAATGGTAAATTGATGAGCGCGGGAATCAATGGCTTTCCTCACTTATTGATTCAAGCAACTTATATCAGCCACCATCATAAATTCTCTCAAGCTAAGTTCAATAATTTTATGTATGTCAATGAAAGATGTCAAATAAAGAGACGCAACTTTTCTTTTTCCTTCTGTATACGGAGCACTAAAAATTATGAAAAAAAATATTATGATAGCAAATGACAAGTTTTCATTTGTGAAATTTAGGAAGAGGATAACTACATGGATGACGGCGTCATTGATGAGTATCCCTCCCGACGATATCTTATCCACATAATCCTTCTTCAGCTGCTCATTGTTTGTGAAGAGATATGCAGCAAGAGGTTTTGGCCTTGATTTGATTATACTGTAGCAATCTTCTATGTTGTCTACCTGCAAAATTATAATAATTCCATGCTAAGTACAAAGAAACATTTTAAGAGTTGGAATCCAACAATGGTCACTAACAACTAGAAAAGGAAAAAAAAAAAAGGTCATAAATGAGATGGAACATGTTTCAACTGCATCAAGAATAATTACCAAGAACCATGAACCATGATCCTTGTCAACATGTCTCAAACTGTACTTTTTCATAGTGAACTATTACTCACTGTGATGATTGGCAATATTGGCCCAAATATCTCCTCCTGCATTACCAAAGCATCTTCAGGAACACCTAATATGATAGTTGGGGAAATTTTTCTGCAATATAAAGGAAGAAACTGATGTTATGATATCTTATAAGTAATATTCCAATCATAAAAATTAAAAAAGGAATGCAACTCACAATTTCTTCTCATCCCTCTGACCTCCTAAAACAATTTTGTCAGATACCTTATCCTCATCCAAGAGTTTCACAAGCCGTGCAAACTGGTTAGAAGACACAATCCGTGACATGTCTTTTGATTCCAATGGATCTTTACCAAAAAATTCTTCCAATTCATCTTTTAAGGCGCTTATCTGTTGAGTGAGAATTCATCAAGAGTAATGTATTTTAATAGTGCACAGCAGTTTGTATTTTTGAGGCAACCTTACCAGCTTTGGAGCAAACTCTTTTCTTGTGATGACATAATCAACAGCAATGCATGCTTGCCCACTGTTGCATGCCCACTTGCCAGCTATTATCCTCCTAGCAGTAACCTGAAAATTCAATGATTACTATAAATGAAAATATGTTACTCGATGGGTAAATCAGGAGATCCTTCAACGATGTTACTTGTAAGTTGACATCTGATTCAACAACAGCAGGGCACTTTCCTCCAAGTTCCAGAATCACTGGTGTAAGATGCTTTGCAGCTGCTGCCAGGACAATCCGACCCACTCTAGCACTACCTGCAAAAAGCGGGTTGATTATGCATGGAACCTTATAGTGAAGCAGACATGCTAAATGAGCTATATACATTTGACTTGTTAATTACAGAACGAAAATTTCAACTGTGTTAACTCCAATTTCTTGACACAACTTATAATTAGTGTTAATAGGATCAGACATCTATATGAAACAGCTTTAATCAGATACAAATTTCAGGCATCTTAAGATGAATCTATTTGTTGTAGGATATGGATAAATACCAGAAGACAAGTTACCTGTATAAAGTATCTTATCCCACTTCTGCTCCAGGAGTGCAGTTGTTTCAGGAACAGCTCCTTCAACAACTCTGATGGCAGAGTTGTCTAAATATTGCTCAACCAAATTTGCAAGAAGTGATGATGTTGCTGGAGCAACTTCTGATGGTTTAAGGACCACTGCATTACCCGCAGAAATGGCTCCAATAACCGGATCCATTGATAACACTGAATATAGGAAGTAAAAACAAATTAATGGAAAGAAAAGGACATAGAAAAGAAGCTAAGTCAACAAATTAGAGTAAGCATCATCCTCCAAAAAAAGGATATGAATACATTGATAAATACCGAAAGACTGCCGTGATATTGAGAAGAATGCACAAGTATCACAGACTTGGCTCTAATTTATTGAAAAATTAAGCAAGTGGCCAAAAACGTTGGCCAAATTCACATACAGAGAACAGAGAGAATTTTAGAGCTTGATATAACTGGTGAAATTTGAATTTTGACAGAAAGAAAAGTGTGCGAAAGGTTTGTATTTACAGTAACACATCCCAAAGAAGTCCTCCATGATGACGAAAACGATTGAGATGAAGAAAATTTGTTCTCCACTATAACCAAACATTGTATAGATATGTGAATAGAATGAAAAGGGAACATTTACATACAGAAAGGAAAGTTCCATGTTGAGATAACCAACACAACCCCCAGCGGTTCTGGCAAAATCTCTGCTGATGATGGAAATGTTGTGATTGAAGTACTCACCTAAAAGGTAAAAGAAATTTGGTTGTTAATTGATAAAACTATGTTGGAACTTATTGCTCGTCTTGCAATTTACCCTCTCAGGCTTCATCCATTGTTTCAGCTCCTTAAGTGCTTCACTGCATGAGGATTTTGCCTGGGAAACCTGCAGAAACACTTACATCAAATATGATGTGACCATGACGATAGTGAGGCTGACAAGACTACCGGACAAATGGAAACAGTAAATGGCATCATGACAAAAGGGAATGGAGAAAAAGCAAATGTAAATAATGTCATAAACTAATGCATAACAGAAGCAGGAAATTGAAGACCTCAGATATAAATGCTTCAAGTTGAGGTTTAGCAAGATCCTTATATAGAGCTTCAGTAATTTCCTTCTCTCTCTCTTTTAACATCTTAATAATGGCCTCCAACTGGGAAACCCTCCATTCATAACTCTTTGTCCTGCCTGAATCAAAGCCCTTTCTGAGATCTCTAACAAGCAAATTAGCCTTCTCTCCATCAAATATCTGCTTCTCTTCTAATTCTGGCAATACTGATAGAGTTGCAGAACATCTTCACAAGATATAAACCATACATATACATGCAACCATACCACATAAAAAGAACATCATAATTGAGCAAACACAATTAGAACACCTCATGACCAAAAAAGGTGCAGGGGGAGAGAGGGCTTACAAGATTGAAGAGAAAACAACAGAACGGGAGTGGAAATGAACTTGCTTGGGGAAGCACTTTCTGGTTATATGGCCTCCAAAGGCTCTTGAACTAACTGGGTCACTGTTAATAATAAGAACTAGGATAAGAAGCCCACAAATTACGATGAAATTGCAGTTTTTTTTTTTCAACTTATATTCAGCAATTCTATTATTATTTTGGGTGATTATACTTCTCATCAAGTTACATTGACCATCTTGTTTTCATATCACAAACTAAATAAAAATCACATGAACAATCACCGCCTTAATGAACACAAAAGGTAGAAGAAAATAAAACACGCACCTAACAGCAAGGAACGGCCCAAGGCAGAGGCTTGTCATGGTAGGACAAGAAGCAGATAAATCTTTGGTAGTGATGTCTAAAACTAAAATTTTAAAATCTGCATAAGTTGCATTTACATGTATATATATAAGCATAACCAGAGTGAGTTCTCAGCCATGGAAAAATTCGAAGATAATCACACAATTAATGACTAGGTACTGATCATGTCTAACTTGACAAACACATGGCCAAAATCCAAAATTGAAAAAACCGTTTTAGCTTGGCAGTGAGAAAAAAAATAAAAAATCAATCTTGCGTAGAGAAGTAATGTTTTGTAATGGAATGGCTTGGATTTTATGTGGTACAGAACCCACATGGATCTCTTGAATCCTAACCGTTCCATGCAGCATGCATCAAGCATCATGCATCTCCTCTGCCACAGTCATTGAATCAAAGCCAGTAAAATGAGTAAAGATGAATCAAGGGTGACACATACCTTCATACAAATTCAAATGTGTTTACTGTGCCAGTTGAAGACGAAAGGTCAGAATCACGACACATGACACTGTGTATCTGTGTACCTTTACCACGCAATGGACCCGTATCTACCCACACCATTAAAATGGGGCCACACTATTATAATTTTGATGTTTTTTAATCATTAATTAGGCATTAATCTTGATATTTAAGATAAATTAATTTCTATCCCTTAAAAAAAACATTACTTTAATCGCTCTCATTTCAAAAACACATTTTTAGCTTAGTGATTATGTCATACCATTAATGTTTAGGATTTAGCTATTTCAAGAAATTTATGATAAAATTAAATATATATTTAATCATGTTATTGCTAATTACTATAACTATTAACTCAGGTATTTCTTTTTTTTTAATTACGTTTGATAATATCTTCAGTACTTTATACAAAAGACAAAGATATGTTTCTTGTGAATTTTATTTGGTTTTAGAAATAAAAAATAAATAAATAAATCCAAGAAAGTATTTCTCTTTTCAATTTGATGACCAAAGTGGTTTTAGCACAAATTTTGAAGCTTTTTTTATTATAAGAAATATAGTTGAATAGATTTGTAAAAGTTCAGTCTGCTTTTCTACCTTCCACTTATGATTAAAGTATTAATGGACAAAATGGCTCCCTATTCAATCAAGTCATTCATATGATATTTGGAGAGTTGGATTGGATAAAGAAGATTATATATATCCAATAACTCGTAAATCTACTATTTCAACTTTTATCCTAAACAGTTATATTATTATTATAATTATTTATTAATGTAAAGTGAAGTGGTTCTCCACTACTATCGATAACACCTGGCCCAGCTCCAATCCCAACCTTGTTATCAGATACATAGATTCCTATTTCTCCACACTGCTGGAAAGTTTGCGTAGGGCATCAAACAGTATCATCCATAAAAATAAATGAACAAATTCAGAATGCTGACTTAGTTTCAACAGTTTTCTTCTAGTGCCCACTAATTTTAAAGGGAAAGGCAGAAACAATGGTACGGATAGGTGTTGAATTAGTCTAACTTTTATAGGTGTTGCTCTTTTTTTAATTGTTCGTGTACTGTAAAAAGACACTCTTAATAAATTCGATTGATTATCGTATTAAAATTGTTGACACATCGAAAATAGGCATTGAATCAGAAAAATGTAAAAAGTGGAACTGGTAAGAATTTAGACATAAATGCAGATCCAAAGGGAAGTGTTATTTGATCATTCATTCATTGACATCTTCAAGTTCAGAACTGCATATGGGATGACTTTTACTCTGCAACAATCAAGAAAGAAAGACAACATATATACTGAAATATCAGTGCAGCACATAAAGCTCATATACTAAACAAGGACATATTCTCATTATATTCATGACAAAGTGCACATGTTCATCCACATCCTTTATGTGAGCATTCAGAAATCTAGCTTGCAAACAACATAGTTGTTATTTTACATTGAACAAATATGCGAATCTATAGACTTACAAGTCGTATCATAATGAATATATTCAAAATCTCAAAATTCAAGATGGCAAGGAATGAAGATGAGATGGGAAGGAAGTGCAGTTTTTTTTTTCTTTTTGTTGGAGAGGGACAAAAGACTTAACAGAGATCTAAACAGTACTAAGGGATCATGTTGTATGTGCAGCATGGGCTCTTGAAGCCCATATTCCGAACACAAGAAACCAGAAAACGAACAAGATTGCCCAATAACGTGCAGGTCCATACTTGATTCTGGTAAGCACAAACTGCAATAACCACAAGTATATACAAAAGAAACAAGTCAGACTCTAACACCAGGATTTCAAATAAGAAAAGTGCAGTTAGGATAATTGAGAACTTAATCAGTCAGGGTCTTCATTTATGTTTCAATTTTTTTTAAAAGCATTGTTATGTTTATTTTGGTACAAGGCCACGGGTATCTTCCTAAAAGACAATCCCACTCGAGTAGGATAAAAACATAGTCAAGTGTGAATCCATCCAAACATAACAAAATCTGAATAAAACTTCTTCAGTAAAATACAAGGGGAGCAAGAGGAAGGGACAGAGTACTTACAAAGCGGAAGAAAACCACCACTGCTAAAGCACAAACCCCTCCAAGTAAGATATGAAGACCACTTTTAGCAGTTTTCTGGACAACAAACACAGGCTGTATTATCCATATACTTCTAACCAAATCAATAGGGAATAAGAAATATATAGACACACATACAACACAAGGAAGTGTAACAAAAGGAAAAGAAACCAATAAAGTTGTTTGATCACTTTATCCATTCAAAATGGTTCCTCTCTCGAAGTAACCAAGAATCAACAATGAAAACAAATTTTAGAGACCAAAGCACCCTGAAAAATACAAGCATTACATTTGAACCACCCAAACTGAAGACCAGCAAAAAGGGCCCTCATAAGATTTTAGTCTCAATATATTTGCTGGTCTTTATAGTTAAGAAACTACAAGTGACATACTCTATACTTAACCATAAAAAAATGTTCAAGCCTGCATACTCTTAGTGCTGTGCAATGCTAAAAACAGTTGTGCAAAAGGAATATATCCACCTTGCTACGCAAAGACAAATGACATACTTTTTTCTTAGATGTGCACACATCAAGTCTTATAGTAACAACCATAAAAATGAACACACTTCACAGTATACACCACATTGATAAATGACCATTCAATTTTAATAATTAACAACCTCTTTCTATCACCCAAAATTGCATTTTACCTGACAACATTATTTGCACTCATAAATGAGATTCTCAAACATAATTCTAAAGGGTGTTTAGATGGAGGGTAAGATTGAGTAAACCTAACCGTTGTGAGGGAGTTTATTGATTCGGGGAGGAAAATGAAGGATTATCATGAAGGAAAGGTTACTTAACCCTCATTCTTTTTCCCTCATTTCCCCTTTTATTTTCCTTTGTATCAACTGCTCCCTTCTCCTCCCAACTCCTAAATACAACCCAAAAATATTCAAAACTGCCCCTTACAACAGACCAAACTAAACTACTGTGAAGCAGAACGCAGACCACATAACTTTTCATCATTCATCTGGATCGCCAGCTTCAAACCTATATATTACACATTGACCATATGACCTTTTCCTTTGCCAGTCTTAAATGGAGGCATAAAACCCATATAGGTGATCATTATACAGAATACCAGACTAAATTTCAATTCAGTGGTCAAACTAAAGAACATTAGCAGTTTTCTGTCCCATATAATTCCCATCATTCTTCCCAGTTATAATCCAGCTATTGATTTTCCACAATGTATTTTTTACTAAAAAAGATTGGTATCGAATAAGGATGAAAGCAGCTTCTGTGGTATATAGCATTTGGTCTAGCAGATGAAGAAGCACATGAGAAAAGGGTGGCCCTACAGATTATGCAGAGTAATTAATTGTTTGCGAGCCAAACTATTATATTTGCTTCATGTACGAGTAACTCATTAAACCTTCCTCAATGTATGCATCACTATCACAACCTCTTCAAAGTTTAACCCTACAATTTTGTAAATTCACAAGTTAAGAGTAAACCAAAAGTAGCTGTATACAATCAAGGTATTTGATCCATGTACAGGTACATTCAGGCAAAGAAAAGGCAACTAAGAACTTGTTGCACAAATATATTAGCAACTAAGTACTTATTCCCATTGATAATTTTACATACCTTTCCAACACGAGGGGCTATAAGCCACGCAAGGGTGATGGTAAGCAGTCCCGTAGCAAGCAGGATACCTGTACCCTCCACGGCCCATTTAGTTGCAGTATTTTGTGCAGGGACAGCATCTTCAGTAACAATACTCAAAGGCTGCTCAGAAGCAACCTGTGAGACTGTGTCCACATTGCTAACGTTGTTATTGGTACTGCTATTATGAGGACAAAACCACAGTGCAATCTCAATTAGCCGTTGCCTCCGAATAGCAGCCACTGCATCAGGGTCCACACCAGCATTTGCACGAGCTTGTGCTGGACCAGGATCACCACTAGCGGTTCTTTCCCTCAATACTTCATACTCCTTTAAAGCACCAACAACTTTATTGAAGTCAGAAACTCTGATATTATTTGCTATATGTCCACATATTTCACAAATGGTAGATCCATGGTTGACAAACCACTTGAGTGCACAAGCATAATGTACTAAAGCCAGATCGTTTTTACAAGAACATCCAAGTTCAACTAGTTTATCTTGATGAGACAAACCGAGTTCCAAATCACTTTTACATATGAAAACCTCCCCATCAGGGCTTACAAATTCCACCATCCCTGTATTTTTTTCAATGTTTCTGTTAAGAGACATATTTCTGGGAATTCCATTGCCATCACACCCTACTTCCTCCTTGCTTTTATACAATTCTGAACCTGGGGTGATGCCCAAAAATTCTAGCGCCGCATCTGCCCTTTTATCAGATTCAGTACATTGGCACACACGACAAGTTTCCAAGCCTTCCTTGTCCAGACTAATTCGAGCATGAGATTCTAAATCCCCGTTCTCAACACTCGAGGAACCATCGTCACTAACTTCTTCCTTTGTCCTTGCCGAATCATTTTCTCTGCCCATCTGATCAGTCTTCAGACTCAAAGACACAAATTCACCTTTCAGATTATTAGACCATTTTTCTACTTCAATAAGATTAACTTAATTGAGTACACAAACCCTTCTTCTGCACCGAGAATCATCGTCAAGAAAAAAACTAGCATTCCAACACACAAAAACAACAACCATTCGCATAAAACATGTTTAAACTTCAATTTTAAACCAGATGCCTCAGCAGAAAACAATGGAACGAGAGTGGACTAAATACTCTCCAAAAGAATACAGAAACTTCAATGCCGCAGATGCAGTTCTTCTGTAACCTGAAACACGTATATGTATGTTAATTGCAATTCAGTGTCATAATATCTGGTTGAATTATAAAAAAAATAAACAAATAAATAAAACATGAAGCAGTCTAAAATTCCAAGGGAAATTCAAAATTCAATATTTATGTACCCCAGAGCCTGGATTTTGTCATTGAGCGAATATTGTAGAATAAATCTGAAGAATAGACTACAATTAGCATACAACTGAGAATGTGATAATGGGGCGGCGGAGGAGGCACCCACAATTGAAAGAAGCAAAATTCAGAAAACCCAATTGTTTGATTTTATAAGGGCAACAGTGAAATCTCTTACAAATATGAAAAACAAATGGAAGATTCAGGTGACAGCAGTAAAGAATAACTTACCCAGAGAGAACTGATTTGAGTTGTTTGCGTTAAAGGGTCTTGTCTTGGGTGTTGAGTGTCATTCACTCACTTCTCACTTATTGCTACTACTCTTCTCTTCTATTATCTTCTTATTTATGTATCTTTTGCTCTATCGTTTCTTTCTTTCTTTCTCTTTCACAAAACAGTTCAATAATACATTTTCACCGTTTTCCGCTCTGACACTGCATACATAGAAACATACATACATACCAATTGCGTCTACCCACCCTTCTCCATTTATAGCCTTTTCCTTACAGAACATCAATACCATCACGCATCTATATAATAAAAAGCAGTTTTTTTATTTCTATTTTGGTATGTTACCATTTTTTCCTTGTATTCCTCAAACCTTCCCTAACATCGATGTTTTTATCTATCTTACATTAATCAATTTAGTATTTTGCTTTTCCTTTTTTTTTTCCTACAGTAATTATTAGAATTGTTGTGAGAACGATTTATTTAATGAGAATTTATACTTTAATTTTCACCTTTATCATTCAGTCAGTTCAGTGAGGTTGAAATGCTGCCAACATTTCTAATCTTTGGCTTAAAGAATTATTGGAAGGTACATACGAAAAAAACACTAATGGGAAATTTAGACAATATGAAAGAAGTTACATATTTTAACTCTTAGTTTAAGGGCTTGAATATGAAATAATTTAGTAATTATTTTTTAGAATTTTTAAATAAAAGGTCATTTGTGTTTATTCCATAATAAAAAAAAATTACTTGTATACATTTAAGTCTTTAGTTAAACTTTAATTGTTTTGAAAACTTTAAACAAATTGTAATTTTTTTTCTTAAAGGGATTATTTATACTATTATATAAAAGTGATATAATGGTTTTATAATTAGTTTTTGTGTCGTTAGACAATTTTACTTTTTATTTTTTGATTAAATGTATAATTACACAATCTTTCCAACAAAAAATAATTATTTAATTTCTTAGCTATAAAAAACTGTATATCTCCGTCAATTTTATCCTTACAAGATTATTTATGTTTTACTTTTAAAATTATATTTTTCTTACGTGTAGAAATACTAGTTAATTTATATTGCTACTTTTTAAATTTAAAAATTTGGCTTTGTATTTCAAGATATTAAAATATGCTTTATTCTTTAAAATCTATACAAAATTTTGACTTTTAAACATGGTTCGTCGTTAAACCAGATTTTAATGGACTTTTTCATTTGTTTTGTAAATGTTTAATGTCATTAATTATTAATTTTAATAAAGTACTACTCAGTTAAGATTTAAAACAAGAATTTAAAATTTGTATTAAATATTTTAGAACATTTAGTAAACTATTTATTTTTATTTTAAAAGTCTTAAGTCAATATAAAACAAGTCAAATGGTTATATTAAAATAAGAAAAATTACACATGAGGGTTGAGTCTAAAGACCAAATTTCAAATTTACATTAGATAGTGTTTTATATTTAATGCGTTACATTGGTTTAAAACATAATTAATATATACATGACATATTGTGTATGCACATATGAATGTGATGGTAAAACGGGTTGACCTAATTTAAAAATGAGTCAGATTATTTTATCAATTAAAAATGAATTAAACTTTATAATCTAATTCTGATCAGTTTATTTTTACTTTTTTTTACATAAAAATTTGTTAATTATGGATTGGTAAACTGATTTCGAATTGAAAAGATTATCATTTAAACTGTTTCAAATCTTAATCGAGTTTTATAATATTTTAATCAAATTATATTAGATTTTTGTCGAGTTATATTAAACCTCAGTGGAAACATTAAGTTGTGTTAAATTATAAGATTATTATAATAATTGATAAGTGATGTGTAATAAAATAATATGATGATAGGATTAAAATTCACATTTAACGTTTTTAGTTATATATTATATTAGCACTAAAATCCAAACTGCTCAAATACATACATAGTGGATAAGATTGACTTGAAGACTAATTTTGGCATATAACTAAATATAATAAGAAAAAAGATAAAGATGGAAATTGTTATGATATTGGATGTTTGATCTCAACTAATAACTTAACTAGAATAATATATAAAGTGTATTTAAATAAATTACTCTGACATTAGTGGTGAGAATAAAATAAAGAGTAGATGTATAATAATGAGGCTGAAAGTGGAAGATATATATCAATAAAAGTAAAAGCACTGGTTACAACATAAACAACATCATATATTTTCATACTAACACAATAAAACAATCATATTACTCATTCAAACTTTTCACTAATATAAACTATTCTTGCATTAACCATGTCATCTTACTAAAGCAAATCTCAACAAATTAGACATTGTAACAGAACAACTTTTCTATTTCTCGTGATTTTTAATGTAAACTATACATATTAATTATATATATATATATATATATATATATTTATGTTTTGATATGGTATTAGAATAATTCAGAATCTATATTTTATTAAGAATTATCGTGTCATCATTATTATCTCTAATTCAGAATCTATAAAATGTAAAACACTTTAAAATTGAATCTTAAACCCTTGAAGTCTGTACGATACTCTATTTATTTGATTTCAATTTTACCTTTACAAAATCTAATTATTGAGAAATTGTTAACTTAGAATTTGATTTTGACAACTATACAATATTGTGTTTCTTTTGTTTCTTAAAGTTAGAATCTCAATATATAATTCATTTGTTTCTTAAAGTTAGTGTTTTTTAAACAAAGTTAAATTATTAACACCAACTACGATTCATTTGAATCCACAGGGTATCAACAATTGCAACAAAAGCATTTAAAAGGAGACATGATGGAAAGAGTATTTATAAATAGGAAAATGTTTCTTTGACACCAACATTTGACACAAATTTGACACTGTCCAGGTGTCAAATTTCTATTGGGTGATGTTTTATTTACTGAAACAGTTTTTTTAATAAAGTGGCANGGGCAGAACTGGAATAATGAGTGTTTGAATATCATTTTGGAATTNGCGGTTTCATTTTCNTTTCANTCTTGCTTGAGAACAGTTTCGAACACTTTCGCCTTCTCTCCAACGTCTTCGTTCTTCGTCCACCACCATCTCCATTGCTGCGTTCTCTCTTCGTTCTTCGTTCACCACCATCTCCATTGCCGCATTCTCTCCATTGCTCCGTTCCTTTCGTTTTATCTCAACCAGGGAAAGGCGATCATTGAGAAGGTAAGCCCGTAGTGTAGGTATGTCGTTTTTGGTTTGGTTGGGCTTCGTGTTTGTTTCGTCATTTGCTGCCATTGTCGCGTTTTGGTGGTTTGGGTTTTTGTGTATCATTTCACTTCTCATTATAATGTTGTTGTTTAGGTGTTAATTTTATTTTTTTAAACCCTAACCAAGTATTGATATTTGGGCTCTTTGGTGTTTTGATTTTGTGTTCAGTTGGAATGGCTTCCGGAATCCCAAAGGTAACATAAAGTTTCTTACTTTTATTTAGTTGGGTAATTTGTTGTTAATATTAACAATGTTTTCTTTATGTCTTGTAGTGGAGGGTTCGTACTTCTTTGAATTCATTTTATATTATTGGCATGAATCGTTTGTTGAGAAAAGATCATGTTCAACGAATTGTTATGAATGAAGAAGTGTTGAATGAAGAAGGTGTTGTTGGAGGTGATGAAGAAGCTCTGTTTGGAGCTGCTAAAGAAGCTCTGTTTGGAGCTGCTAAAGAAGTTGATGAAGGAGCTATCTTTGATGAAGAAACCGGAAAGGAAATTCAGATGTTTGTTCAAATTGATGGTGATGGTTGTAGGATAGGTTTCCTGTGTTCAAATGTAGGATANTTGTCCTGTGTTCAAATGTAGTGAACAGATTGTACAGATTGTTTATGAAGATTGTGTATTTTTAATATATATGAACAGATTGTACAAATTCTTATATGAATAAGAAATTTGATTTCAA
>NC_028357.1:55434926-55450909 GCF_000741045.1 Vigna radiata var. radiata | reverse complement strand
TGGAGAGCAATGGAGACGACGAGACTGTGGAGAAGAGTAGTCCGTGAGCGTTAATGGAGAAGACGATAAATGTGAGAGAGAAACCAATTCTGAGAGAGAAACCAATTCTGAGACAGAACCAATCCTTCACATTCAAACTCAAAATGCCCAGAGGTAGAAAAGGAAAACATTCTCTCTGAAAAACTCTGCATTTTTCAGACCAAATTTTTTTTAAAAAATAAAAAATAAAAATAGCCAATAGCATGTTGACACGTGGCAGTATCAAATGAGTGTCAAATTTATGGTGTCAAAATAACGGGATCCTTATAAATACAGTTATACTTTCTAACTAAATAATCCATAACACGTGTTTAGATAGTCGTATAAATTTGATGGTTAAACTACCAACTACTATAGAAAAACTAATATTTTGTATTTTCATGAATTGCTAAAATCCCCCGTTGAAACATAGGTTAAGAGTTTATTTCTGAGTGCAAATTAGTCCAAAGGCAATCTCACAGAAAAACTTAAAACGAAAATACCTACAAACGAATGCGAGTGATATTTGAACTATCGACGTAATAATATTCTTACAGATACATAGTAGCATTTGATAGATTTGATGCTACATTTTTAAAACATAAAAATGCTCATATTTGATTTACTGACATTGATCTTGCCCAAAAGCTGAGAAATACAAGAT
This sequence comes from Vigna radiata var. radiata, assembly GCF_000741045.1. Classification (NCBI taxonomy): domain Eukaryota; kingdom Viridiplantae; phylum Streptophyta; class Magnoliopsida; order Fabales; family Fabaceae; genus Vigna; species Vigna radiata. Next base: position 55,450,227 of record NC_028357.1, on the reverse strand, counting down.
AATTGCATTGTTATAATCACAATAAATGTACTTTACAATAACTTTACCCCTTCCTGCGTTTATTCCCTTTTCCTTTCACGACTTCATTGGTGCTCCAACATTACAGTTAGCATTTTAACATCAAAATCCCACTGAAGAATGCACCCAATCTATGATTGCAATAAAGCGAGGCTAGCGAGAATTGAGGGCAAATCCTGTGTCTAGAAATGTCCTGCATGAGTCCACTGAACTATTGAGACCCCAAATCTATCCTCACTTGTTTTCTCTCCGAGCAGAACCCTGACCATGAGACAATATTAAATCTCACTATCAGTCTAATAGTTACTTTAGGCATCAGGTTAAATATGGTTGGAATCATAGAAACTAACTTGATGCCTGCCACGTAATACAGTGATTTTGAAATTCCCATATAATTTTTAAAACAAACATGGCACAATTCGAAGCTTATTTGCCATACATCTTATGAACCTTATTCTTCAATGAAAACCACCCCAACAATAATATGTAAGCCATAAGACTCCTCCCCGCTATGCGAAGGTATGGGGAGATCATCGTACTCAGTCTTAACCTTACAGATACAACAGGAGTTTTCGGATTCAAAATATACCGATAAAAGATGTTTCACATTTCAGAGGTATATCCCAGTCCAATGGGAAATCAAGTTCATATCTAAAACAACTGCCCGCCTACCATACCATTGCCAAAAATAAATAAGTGGAGCCATAGCTCCAAAATTGCATTACCTTATATTCGTCTTGACTTCTGCTGTGAAGGGTATCCCGGCATCCCCATTTGCTCTTTCCTTCTCAACTGTTCACAACATAATAAAATTTGAATATCATACAACGGCAGAAGAAAAATTACCACAAAAACAAATTAAAGTTAAACCCCTTCTCCCCTTTCTCAATTGCCATGAAACACTAAACCTGTTGCGGATGGCCCTGTGGAACACCTCGTTGCTTTGAGATATTCCCAGGATTCATTCCGTCTCCCATGGCTGCCTGAGATGTGAGATTATAAGCCGCCATTGGCTGAGATGGCAATCTTTGCATTCCAACAACATTCATTGGCCGAGGAACCGATCTATTAGATCCATGAGCACCAGGCATGCTGCCAGAAACTGCAGTTACCTGACTCGGAAGTAAGAAATATACATATACAGTTAATACTCAAAGCTGTAGAGCATGTTGACAAGTATAAGCTCGCACGCAAGCTAGTATAAAACCATACTTTACTACGAATGGTATTTTTTTAATAAGCAAGGCAACTTTAATTTTAATAAGGAATAATGATATCAAATGCACTTCCCCTCCTAGTTATTATTCACATAAGAACAGTTTTAGGTCAACCTCTAGTTCACAGTTCACAAGGCTACTTTTATCGATTCAGACAGGCTCGCCCTCAGATTATTTACACACACATTTAAGTTCAGCAAGATACCACACAATCATATTCCCAAAAGTTACATATTACCATATTATTAATAAATAGTAAGATAATTATATACAGCTTTTAACTATGCTACAATGTCCAAACTAGTTTAACTCTGCAATTTACTACTCCACCATCTATGATTTTTTGTTTTTTGAAGGAGTCTCGATGGTCCAATGTTAAAGAGGGAATTTTCATGCTAATCTTACATGATTAAAATTAAATTAGAAAAGTTATACGCATGAAAAATAATAACTTTACTTTACTTTAATCATGAGTCAAATCCATAATATGACTGACTCTCGAAATGGTTAATTAAATAACAAGATTTAAATTCAAAAAATTAGTCATATAAGGCATACATAAAGTCAGTCACATACATCTACCATTGCCAAACTTTTAAAATTATGTAATCTGTATATAGCATTGTAATTTATTTTTTTTAATTTAAGGTAAAAAAACATTTCACCACCCTAAGCCTTGAATTATTACTCTAGTTGCATTTTTCATCCTTATATATTAAATTAAGGATGCTATAACAGATTTACCACAATTCTTCATAACTTTACCTTCCTGTTCAATTTAACTGTCAACTTTAATAGAGTCAAATGTTCATGCCAATCACTTGATATGTGGACAAAAATGTCTAAAACAACACAAAAACTGTCTTGTTATTAAATATTCACACTCTGGTGAAAAAAGGCACCGTCTTTTCAAAAACTTTCATGCTTATGTGCAAAACAGCAAACACAAGATGCTGATTAGAAGAGTTTTAAATAGTACATTTTAGCTGTGTAGGGAAGCAGAGGGGGCCCTGGCTGCTATTGTGGCCACCATAGCAGATCAGTTTAATGCACCCATAGAGACCAAATAGTGAAGACCTGCCATAGCAGAAGAGATAGGCGTGTCTGTTGCTTTCAAAAAAGCCTTCTGAATAAAGAGAGTGTGGCTTCTTTAGGGGGCTATTTTTGAGATTTCATTTCCAAAAATGAAATCTACAACACTGATAAGCAGTGAAAATGATAAAGATAAGGGATCTTTAACACTCCATCATGCCAATGCCGAGATGGTACGATACACCAAACAAACCTTGTTGGGATACTCTTTGATACTATATCAGAAAGTAGACTTTAAATTTAACTCAATCTCTAAAAACTAAAGTAAAGTGAAATTTGTCTCCACTTATATAATAAATTCAGTCATACCTCTAGTCAGTATAGAATCCTCAACCCACTCCCTCACATCAAAGGATAGATGTCTCAAGCGTGGAACTAGATATTTGTGAGGTGGTTTGATATAAGATGAGACAATAACCTCAACAAACCTTACCGATAAGCTCTACCACCAACTTAGAAAATGTGGGTATTCAATATGAGATTTGCACACACTAATATACTATACCTTTTACCATATCTCCACTTAATGTGAGACTTCCAACAATTCCTATCTAGCAAACTTGTATTTGACTTGTTATTTGTATGTTATGTTTAAGCAACTGTTACTTATGAATATTATGAATTTTGAATAATCTTTATCATTTTCTAGAATTTATATGCATATAGTATAGTGGCTATCCCATAACAGTGTTTTCAAGGCCAGCTGATCTATGCCCCACTGTCCAGGATTTAAACCACTGCACAAAAATGTTGAAAGAAAACAAAAAAGTTTGTAGTTGATAGTGCGAGGAGAAATTGTACATATTTCACAAGTCTATGAACGGTTGAAACTTACAAACAGAAAGGGTATTGATGCTCACAAGTTAGATTTTATTCAAACTTTAGCTACCAAAACTAAGGGTGTGCCCTTGTATAGCAGTAAAGTTGCTTTGATGACAAGTTTTGGTCATCAAAGGTAAAGCTACGAATCCAGATGTAGTCTCTTTGCATGCAAAAGTAAGGCTGCATATAATGACCCTATTTTAACTATAAAAAACAAAATTTCTAGAAGGATATGCATGTTGATCTAAGAGCAGTCATGAATGAATATCAACAAGCTCATTTTCAGACATGTCATGGATGAATTCAGCTGTCACAAAATCTTGCTGAAACCTTAGTTGAAATGTGTTGTTGTGATGATTAAAATAGATGGATCAAAAAATACCATATGAATAATTTATTCATACTTTTAAGGCCTTATTTTCTATTTATAAATTAAAAATATCACAACCACAATATGACAATAAAATTTACGTTTACATGATGAGCATGATTTGGTTTAAAGATCCCTCAATGTGGAGCATAACCAAGCTAATCATGTAAATTAATGAACTTCATTTTCAAATTTTGGTTGTAATATTTGAGTTCGTTATATAATTATTACAATTAAAGCAATTATATAGTTAGGACTTACAGAATTTATATTACCAAATATGTGTGTTGTATATGTAATGTATGACATTTAGAGTTGTTAATTAAACATATTATGCAAGTTGTATATGACATAGGATTTGTTTGAATAAACTTCTATAAAAACAGTTCTAGAAGAAAATAAGAAAATAAAAACACAAGTTCCTTCCAAAGCTAAAAGCAACTAATGCATAAGTTAATTTACAGAAATTTTCATATTGACTTTTCTAAAAGCTTATTTTTAACTTATGCATGAGTGAATTTAGCTTTTGAAAAAACTTATTTTATTTATTTCTTTTCCTAAAAGATTTATGAAGTTTACTCAAACATACCTATAGTTTACTTCAAATATTTTTAAGAAATTCTAAAGTTTTACTAATTATCTAATGAAATAATATAGCTAAGTTGTATATTATACAGATAAATCGTTACATAATTAGGTTGTTATTTTTCATGTGTACAACTTTTGTAATGTAACATAACATCTAAAAGTTTTCAAGTACGACTTGTTCACAAGTCATTAATACCAACTATGACTTGTCATTACCAATCCATATATGATTCGAACTTGTTCACAATAGACTTTTAGAATTGTCACGAACTGGCAAGCTATACACAAAGGCAACTATGTTCTACCGAACATAGCAAAACCGAAATTGTTCATAAACATCATGGCACCATCTAATTGAACTTTATTAATGTTAACTATCACCTACATTTTCTCCAAGCAGTTCCCTTATCTGTAAGAAATGTAAAACTGGCAAGTTAATGCAAGGATACTTTTAAATTAAAATTGAATTTAAAAATATAGATGATATAAAGTATATACGAGAAGAAAAAATATTGTTAAACAATGATGAAATAACATATCTTAAGAATAAAATATAATGGAGGAGTTATTCATTACAGATAATAAGAGTTCTATTTTATTAGAAAGGAATAACTTAAACAGATAATTTTTTTAAATCGAATATGAAAGTACAGAAACATTTTTTCAATCCAAACATGTTATTCCTGTGTCTGTTAATTTGATATGGAGTGTTAAAATTAAAAATTTGAAAACCAAATTCAAAAAGGAATTAGCTAAGTTTAAGCAATAATATTTAAGAATATATATTTTTTAAATGGAAGATACTTAAACAAAGAGAAACTGTATACCATTCTAAGAAAGTGACTCCTAAAACTTCTCTTTTGTGATATTAAGTACTCAAATTTATAATTGGATGCAATCAATTAGCCCACATAAATTCGATCTAATATATTTTTTGTATATCATAGTAATATATTGACAAAGGCTCAATTTTTTGCAATCAATTCTCAATTTGGATACAAAATTTAAAGTAAAAACAAGGTCATAAGGGAGTATTTTACAACAGTGAACAGAGGAAGAGTGAAAGTTCAAAATAGAAATTGTAGTTAATATGCTCAGGTAGAAAATACATGTAGATGTAGTCATCAATTAAGTTCAAAATAATATATCTTCTAGAGATATCATAAATTTATATATGAACAATTCCTTTTCTTCTCTCTTACTCGCTCCCCTTTTCTTCTTCTCATATTCCCCCTTATGAGAAGTATATTTGAAAGGTCTCGTTTCCTAATCATCTTAAAGTATCGGTTCATTAACAAGTGAAAAAGTAATTTATCATTATACAAGATGATTCATCATTATCATATAACCCTGATTAACCTTAAACATTCCACCCAATAAAAAATAATTTATCTATATACAGTATAATTTCTTATCATCCTATAAGCCATAGGCTACCCACATGCTCTAAATAGTCCTGCACTTCTCTAAATATGCAATACTGTTACAATTTGAAGTACCGCTTCATCCATAAAAAAATGAACATCCTTGGTTTTCTAATATTTGTTGCTCCTAATAGACTTAAGTCAGTATAATTTCACTAAAATATTATTTAAGGACATTATTGAATCATATCATTCACTATTTTAACATACCCTGCTCTAAGAAAATTTTAAATATATAGACTGAGATACCCGAACAATATATTTGGTATGCGCAATAGCTGTTTAGAATGATATACCCTAATAATATTAAAGCAACAAATTCTCAAACATCATTGCATACCGCTTGTGAAGCTGCCAGATTGGTTGTCCCTTCAAGATCAGTTGTGTTATCCACGGGACGAGTGGGATAATTTACAATTTTCTCTCCAAGTTGACAAGGTACAAGAGCACTGATAATGATTTAATAGAAATGTTCGTCAAAGAAAATAAACATTGGCGGAATATGGGCTTCAAAGGGACTACAATTTTGTGAAAAACAAAAAATAACAGCATTAATATTTTTGTTTATAAATCTTCCAAAAAAATTTAACATATTAAAAGGAATCAAGAATGATACAACCAGGTTTTATTTTTTGAATTTAGAATAAAGGCCAACCCAGAATAATCAAAGGTGGTAAGAAAGAATCTCACTTCCGTCCAGGTAATGGTTCGATTTTGAAATACCTGGCAAAACAGAGTATAGGGATGCTTGTCAGATAAAAGCTGAACTACAAAAAGGAACTAATATAACTAAATTCACACTGCAGTCTTAACTATATTATATTGATACAACAAGATGACAACCACACTATTTTCAGTACACCGTAAGTCCTATATCAAGAAATAGAAGGAAAAATAAAGATAGAACAACGTGAAAATTTCAGTAAACAGAAAAACCAATAACTAAATAAATGCAGAATCATACTTTTCAAGGGAAGATAGACATAATGAACACAAGAACAAAGAAGAAGAAAAAAGTCCTACTCATGCTCCAAAGCTTGTGCTGCTGTTATACGCTTCCGAGGATCATATCTGCACATTAATCCACAAACTGATATTAAATTTAAAATCACTAATGTGTAGTAAAGCTTAGGATTTTTGAGTAGTCAGTTTATAACATACTATTAGAGCATCAATGGTCCAGTAATCTAGAGTCCAAACAATGTCACTCCAACACTTACAGGTGAAAAAGTTTAAACTAGAGTATTAAAAAGTGAACTATAAGTCTAACTCAATCTTACAAAACTAGTTTATGAGGTTTACACCTACTTATATATTGTAAATATATCTTATTTCTAGTCCAACACACCTCCTCATGTCAAAGTATACACATCTCAAGCATGAAATTAAAAAAGGAAAGATCAACGTGATCATTCTTCAACAGGTTGACAAGTGTAACAACAAGAATAAAGATGAAACAAACCAGGAGGAGGTAAACTTATGTTGAAACAGAAAGAACTATTGATCATGATTATTAAAGTAACAAGACGTTAACAAGTAGGTGATACTAATATTTACAAGTAAAAGAAATAAAAACCTCAAGCCTACATTTTACATATCAACACACAGAAAGGAAAAGAAATGTTTTGGCTCACTTATCCACTCTCACAATTTGGGAGCACTGAAATCACAAATGTAAAGAAGTTATTGTACAACACCTAGGGTCCAATTTTGTATTAAATGGAAAGTGAAACACATTATTTTTAATGTTTTGTGTAGGTATAGAACAATTAAAAAAAAAATCCATGGAACAAACTTACTCAAGCATCTTTGACAATAGGTCGTATGCAGGACTTTTTGTAGATAGGTGCACAACATTATAGAGACCGGTGTTGTCACTTAACAGCCACGAAAAAACAGATACAAATCCATTAATTTCACAGTAGAAATAAATCACTTTAATTTTAAAATTTAAAGAATGAAGGGTAAGTAAAGAAGGACTACATATTAAAGGAAAATATCCTTCCTACATACAAGTGTATAATCACATTAATAATGAAAATCGACAGCACCACCAACAATAATATCAAAAGATCTTACTATTTGTGTCCTTGTATATGTTGCACATCTTGTTGCCAATGTGGAAGACTTGCCAACGAAGGCCACTTCTCTAATGTGGGATGGCCTGGCACATTAACAATGTCCTGTGATATAGCTCTAGAATATTCATCAACAGAATGAATGTCCACCAGCAGGGAAAATAAAAAACATTATGCAGATAAATTACCTAAAACCTTAAATATCTTGTCAAGTTGGTCAAGCTGCACAGGTGGAACAATAATTATGAAAAATCCAAAAAGGCAAAGCTAGCACTAATATATATATTTCAACACAAACCCAAAGAAAACTAAATCTCTAGCACAGTATTCAACTACAAAATCAGAAAGCTATAACTTATTGCATCAAGTACCTGAAAGGGATTTGAGGTAGCTTTGACTTCTGCCCCTTGAAATAGTGGCTTCAAGGTCAACAACTCAGCAAAAATGCATCCCACAGCCCACATATCTAAATGTATATTTAAGGAAAAATGAATTGCATACAGACCATTTTTAGAAGAGTGGAAAAATGTTATCCCACCCAAGGAAAAATGCTACAGACATTCAGTTACTATACACTGTGGACAAGTTTAACTTTGGTTTACATATATACCATAGTGATAAGCTTCCCCCAAACACCCACAGGATAAATTAAAATGTAAATATTATTTCAATCTTGTGGAAATCACCAATTCAGTGAAATCATAACTCATTGAAGTGGGCGTCTCAAGTAAAACTAGAGACAACAACAGAACCACAAATATGCAACTGAAGCTAGATATTGCACAGCACAGAAATTCCTTGGCAGGAAAATATAAAAAAATATTAACTTGATACCCTATACTTTAAAAGAAAGTAAAACTTCAATAAAGGGATACCAACAGCACTGGTATAATGTTTTGCTCCAAGAAGCAACTCTGGTGCACGATACCAAATAGTTACAACAACCTGCAAGTCAGTAAATCTTATGTTCAGGAAACCAGATAATCAAAACACATGACAAGCTGATGAATGAGAACAACAGAAGAGAACGGACAATTTAAGCAACCCTTGTGTGGGAAACCAAAACACTAGAGAATGATAGCAGCAAACTACGGGTGTGTTTGTAAAAGGTTGGACCAACACAAACGATCACTCGGCCAACAAAAGGAGAGTCTTCGTTCTCCTTTTTCTGCCTACGAAAGTGTAAACACCCTTTTTTTATCTCCTAATGGTAATTCCAACACACAGTAGGCAGCAAAAGAAGTAAAACTTGAAACCAATATATCCATCATTCCGCCTGTAACAGAAAGCTGGGGTAGTATCACCTTTTAATCAATGATTTGTCTATATTATATACTTAGCCAGGCTCTGGTTTCTTAAATCCAAAGAATACCATGCATGTATGTGCGTACACATGCAGATACAGATAATGATTTCTTAAATACGCCAATGAAATATCGGAAATATTACATGTTGATGAAAATGAAAAAATGCATCATATGGTCATACCCTGTTTACTAAAGGAGTTTTGCACTCACATACACGGACCCGACGAGGCTTTTAGACTAAACTGGCAGTTGTCTACAGTCACCAATCATTTAAGGCTTCAACAAAATATTTATTCCTTATTTAAATTATTAGTGAGAAGTGTAAAATCACACATTTAATAGAAGGTTCTTTCAATTTTGGTTCTTTCATATACGTATTAGGTTAGTTTATTTCCTCTATTAAGAACCGACTTCAACAACTTTTAGAATAAATACCTGTTTTTTATGTGATTCACAGGCATTACAAATTTTGGATGAGGGTTTTACATTGGAAGAAGGACTAAAGAGAATGACATTTTGTAAAGGAATTAAAGTGGTTGGGGTCATGTAAAATAAGGAACTAAAGTTGATTAAATCCTATCTAAGATTAACTACATTGCAAAATATATCAAATATATTTGACCATGTAATACTTCGATCAATAATTTAGCAGCTAAAAAAGCTAGAAAAATAAAATGGCAAAAAATCAATTATATTAAACAATTCTAGGCCTCAAATACAAATTATGCTAAAGGCCTCCAAATTTCTAGACACGGCCCAAATCATACCCCATTATCAGATAGCGGCTTCAGAGGAGCTTGATATATCCTTGCAAGTCCAAAGTCAGCAATCTTAACAACTCCATGTTCCTCTCCTTCGCCCATAACCTGACCAAAGAAAGTTCATTTAACTAAAAAAGCCAATGCACTGATCAAAACTTGAGCAACAAAGTTAAATTTTTAAAAAAAGAAAAAAAAAAACTACACATATATTGCAATAAAAGTAGTCAATGTACAGCAATGAGGTAGCCAAAACCATACCAATATATTTGATGGCTTCAAATCTCGATGTATCATCCAATTACTATAGGGGGAATGCAAAAATACCAAGTCTATTAAAAAAAGTATAAAAAAATAAAGAAAGAAAAAAAAGAAAAAGAGTGATGTTTAAAATTCAGTAATTCGGACCTGTGCAGATAACTTAATCCATTGAGCAACTGCCAGAGCAAAGACTTAACCGTGTACTGATTAATAGAATGGTTGAGTTTGTCTCTGTGATGCCTAATAATTTCCTGCGACATTTAACTCCACAATTTATTATTTCACAATCAAGAAGAAAAAAGGGGCGAAAAACGCCCTCGAAGGAACGGAATACCGACGTAAAGATCATGTTCGGCGTAATCGAAGGCGAGGTAGAGCGACATGTCGGCGTGGTTGATGTGGACATTGACGAGCTTCACGACGTTCTCGTGCGTAATCTCCCTCAACAACTGCAAGAAAAGAGGAATGAGAGGAAATAGAAATTGAAAGTGAAAGTGAAGGGAGCGGAAAGAAGTGATACCATGATTTCTCGGATGGCGGTGGGGGAAACCCCATCGCCGTCCTTGGACTGTTTGAACTTCTTGATAGCTATGGATTTGGAGGGAGAGGGGGTTTTGGTTCTTGCAAGAAAAACGAGACCATAAGTGCCTTCGCCGATTTTCCCTAACAGATCGTACTGCTGCACCCACTCCGCCCTGCTCCACCGGCTCCCACTTCCGTCACCCATGACGAGGACGAAGAAGAAGAAGACTCTTTGTTCGATAGCAAGGGATAAAGCGAATGCACAATATGGTTTCTGTTTATTTATACACGGGCGCTTCTCCCTTCAATTAAAGTTTATCTATGCACCTAGAAACTTTTTTTTAATATCTAAATTACCCTTATTGTGACAAAAACAATTTTCTCTCTCATAATTACCCCCACCTATCTATTATCCATTTTTTCTCTAGCTTCACTTAATTGAATTTCAAATTTTAATTTAATAAATAATATATAAATAAAGTTAAACTATAAAACATATATAAATTATAGAATAAAAGTAAATTACTCTATATCAAAATTCGATTAGTTAAAATCAATTTTGTATTTTGTTATTGTTTATATGATATTTTGTATCTTACTATTACATCTATTTTGTAAGCAAATATTTTTTTATTTTATTTTTAAAAAGTAAATTTTGAATTGGTGTAGTTAAACTTTAAATAAGCATTATTTATCTCACTACTAATTAGTCACTCAATTATTTTAAAAAAGAAATATATTAATTTTTTTAATTAAGATAAACACATTAGGAAAATAACACATAAAACCTATTTGTTAGGCTTGATACTATTATTTGGTCCCAAATTTTGTAAGTTTTGTTTGAAACGGACTTATTTTTTTAAAATGTCCAATATAGTTCTAAAACATCGTAATTTGTGTTCAATTTAGTTCTTTTTGCAAACGTCGTTTAAATCGTTAAGGTGGGATGTTCAGGTGTGCAATCAGTCAATAACATGCCATATATTGGCTGACGTGGACACTTTAAGGTATAGTGAGGTGGATTCTGAATTACATGTTATTTATTTAATGAAATCCATAATTGGTGGATTCTCAAATTAGGATTTTTACTTTTCTTCTGTGAAAGTCACAGTGATGTTGGAGGTTAAACAATCTTCTTCCCAATCTCGGTGGTTGATATCTTCGTGGTTGATGAGCCACGATTGCTTCTCAATCTTCTTCTTTTTGTTGCAATAGCTTGGGGCACTGAAGTTGTTATTCCTCACATGATGGTGGTTCAATGGGGGTAGAGATAATCCTCATTTGCAATTGTGATGAGATACAATAGTAAAAATGGCTAAAACTTAAAAGAATGCTGAAATATATTTTTGGGGTTGTCGTAACTACAATGTCATATGAATAAAAGCATTTTTAATTAAACCTTATTTTCTTTATGTGTTGGTAATTAACATCGTGTTTGAAGTGTTTGATTTTTATGAATAACATAATGGACTTGCTAATGTGATGTGTTTTAACTATTTCAAGTGGTGCAATGAAGAGAATGTTGATGAAAGGGATGTTGTCATTGGGAGGCAAAAGAGGAAGATTTATTATATGGAGAACACAGTGAAAGCTTTGAAGAAAAGGATCCAATTATTAGTAGCAGTGGTGTGTTTTTTTAGTGTAGTAAACATACATATGTTGTGTGTGTTGTTGTGTAGTGAACATACTTACGCTGTGTGGGTTTTTAGGTTGATGTGTTGTGTGTGTTTTCGTTGAAGTGTTGATGTGTTTTATGTGGCCCCAATGTGGTTTACTTTAGTGTTTTTAGGGCAATGAAGTTGATGTATTGATGTATTGCAATTATCTTTTGTAATGAATGAAGGAATGAAATTTGTATCAGTGTGTAGTTGTTCAATGTAGTACCCATTTCAGTTAATTGTTTGTAAATGTGGTCCCTGTGATGATGACTGATGTATGTATAAAATCAAAGTGGTAAAAATCAAAATCAAAATAACAATATCTTTGCAATTGTAGAAATCAGAAAAACAATATCTTGCATAAACAGAACTGAGGTCATGGGTACATCTAAGTATTTAAACTGAAACATAAAAAAGACTATAAAGCAATGGTCTCTTAATTACTAAAGTACATCAAAACATATTCAGTGCCTAATGGAAGCCATTGTGAAGCACACAAGTGTTCGTTTGTACAATACAAAAGTACATCAAATTTGTAACATTGTGAAGCACATTGTCTCCTAATTGGTAACTTGTCCCTTCTGATTGGCTGAGTTGGTTACGGTTTTTTGTGTTGGTTGTGGTGGTGCTTCAGATGGTTGTGTCATTTCCTCAGTTGGTGTTGAGGTGGTGCTTCAGATGACTGTGGTAGGTCTGCTTCATCTTGAGGACGTAAGGGGCATTGATTTCTATTATGCTCAACAATACGACAAATGCTACATTTTTTTGTAGTGGCCACCTTTGGTAATCTGGGTTTCATCCCTCCTTAGCTTCCATTGCTCCAACCTTATTTTTTTATTTGGTTTGCAAGGTAATTTTCTCTTAAATGGTGGGAGGACGTTTGAGAAGGATTTTTTTCGCATAAAAGGTGATTATTGACTGGAAATATGATGGAGGCATATGTTTCATCATACGTGGATCATTTGAACCAAATGGGTACATATTGTTCTGGATCTAAATTTAAGAACTTCATGGCTGCAATTGCATGGTAGCAAGGGATGCCACTAATGAGTCATTTCCTACACGTACAGTCTTGACTGTCCAGGTTGACTGCAAACTTGTGTGTAATCACTACAAAATGCCTAACTTCAAACATTTTTTTCCAGACCAACTATCATAAAGTAATAGATGAATAAAAGTTAAGAATGAAGTGATAGTGATAGATGAATAACAACATTTTTATCACAGACCAACTGGCATAAAGTAATAGTGGGAAAGGAAATGCTTACTTAGGGATCCAATTTTTGGATAAACTTGATTCTTTTGTAAGTCTTTTTCTAATCTTGGGGCAGATATCAAAGTCCATATTACACATCTTGATTTTGTTGGTTGCCCATCTTTTCATGAGGTAAAGTCTAACTTCTTCGAGCATAGTTATAATGGGCTTTCCTCTAGCATCAACAATAACACTATTAAAAGCTTCACTCGTGTTATTGTTAAGTGTATCACATATTGCTTGACCTGTAAATCTAGATCTAGACCAATACTTGTTACAAGGAATAAAAAATATATTTTATATCCACTATAAATGTTATCAATGTCTTGTTAAGGAACAAAAAATACCTTGGGGAAATAGCAATTAGGTATTTGTAAGCCTCTACATTGACTTCCTTTATATTTAACATTTATCTTTCCCAAGCTTAGGGGTTTGTACTTGTAGCAGCCCTCCACATCAAATTCTTCAAGGTCTGCCCAAAAAACTTTTTCCTGAAATTTGCATATAAGTGTCGCATGCAAAATTTGTGCTCTACCCCAGGTAAAAGTTTAAACATAACTAGTTGCAAACCCTGTGTAAAAGGACCAAATTGAACTTTTTTTTAACAAATATGGGGACCAAATCAGAAACATACAAGAAACAAATAAGAAATACATATATCTTTTGTTGGTCAGACATAAAAGTGCATGAATCGCTTACTTCACTACCCCCAAGGTCTTCTATCAATAACTCCAAAAACCATGTCCAAGTTTCTTTGTTATCTACTTCCACAACTACATATGCCAAAGGTAACATCTGGTCATTAAGATCTCTCCTAATAGCGGTTTGTTACAATAAGGAGCACTCTGTCTGGTACCAACCAACACGGTTGATAACTCTTCCTTATACTTTCCTTTAAAAAAACATTCATCCAAACCAATAAAGGGCCTACATTAGACAAAGTTATTCTTGCAAGCTTTCAAACAAACATAAAACCTTTGAAATGTTGTCTCATTATTGTCAGTATCCACTTTAACTTTCACTATTGATCCAAGGTTACATCTCAATAACTCATGTGCATAGTCATATATTTTTGTGAACTGATTTTTAAATGAACCTTCAACTTTGCAAGATGTTATTATTTTTGCCCTACGACCTTTATAAATCGTGACATTGGTATTCCATTTCCTCAAAGCTTTTCATTGTATTTCCTTTATCTACAAATTGGGATTTTCGTGTAGTGAAGTATTTAATGTCTTACTCAACCACTTAGTGTTCATCATTTTAATGTTGAATTGTCTACTGCAAGTATGCATATCCAATATTTTTCTCAATTGTCATGTTTGACATCCTTCATAATACCCACAATAAGCCATCTATGGACAACTTTTTTGGGCACCCAAGCATCTCACTCATACCTTTCTATTATCATTCTTAACAAACATTAAATTCCTCCTTGCATGGACTGCATAACTTCTAACAACATCCATAAAATCATTTTTATCCCTAAACTTTGTTCCCACTTTCCACTTGTATTCTCACATACATTTTTGCTTAACAAATGTCCCAAATGAACTAGAACTTTGCCTTTCATCACCAACATCCTCACTTCCACTTTATTCTGAAGTTGCCAAAAATTATGAGTCCCGCTCATCATCAAACGACCCCCTATCATTTGGGTTTCTGTGGCTATGTGCACTATCATATGTTTCTAAATCATAGTTTTCTTCATTTACATTAACTTTTACTGACGCAGACCCTTCTATATTGTTATCTACTAGTTTCTCAATATGTACATCAACATCCACTAGTCCTTCATCCACTTGTCATTCACCAACTACTCCTTCACGAACTTCACCATGTACCTCCCCTAGAGGTGTCAATTTAACCCATGGCCCCAGGGCCAGCCCCAACCCACTATTGAAAAAGCCCTATTTTAAGAAGCCCCTTAG
>NC_028357.1:55425947-55433900 GCF_000741045.1 Vigna radiata var. radiata | reverse complement strand
TATGCTTACATGTATTTTCCAAGTTATAACACTTAACATAAATGTTCCTTTTCTCTGCAAAAATGTAATTTATTGTTGAATATTTAATTTTTTTTGTAAAACAGAAAGCCCATGGGCTGGCCCTGACCCACAGGGCTTTGGGGCTTTTTAGCCCTGGAGGCTTTTTTAATAAGGGGCATTTTTGGTCTTATGGGCTTTTTTGACCCCAACCCAGATGGGCTAGGGCCAAGGCCTATTATAGGGCCTCTTTGACAGCTCTAACCTCCCCTGCATCATCATCCTCACTCGAAGTAAAATCTTCAATGACTACTTCTTCCTCCCCCTGCACGTCCTCTTCCTCCCTGTCCTCCACCTCTACTTCCTCCTCCCCTTGAAATTGCACGTCATCCGTATCCCGCACATCCAGTTCATCCAAAGCCTGCACCTGCACTTCATTATCCAAACCCTGCACCTCCACTTTATCCTTATCCCCACCTATCTAGCTACCTTCTCCACTCTTTAAACTTGCATAGCAAAATAACTTCTTCATTTAATTCATTTTTAACAATCTCTTACTCATCATCCACACTGTGGACCATAAATAAGTGAACTTTCCCAAAATACTTAGCAATGTTTACTATGTTCATTGCATCTTTGTCATCATACAGCTTATGCAGAATATTTTCAATGCAATAAAATAACTTAGTGACTTTAATATACCCCAATTTTTTAATGACGTCTACTACTTCGAAATAACTCCATTTGTCAGGTCCACATTCTAATAAGTTACTTCCCCACCAACATATTCAAAAGGAATATCGTTTACCAAGATCCCACTATGATGGACCACAACATTAAACCTCTCGCCAAACATCCCAACCACAATCCTACAAAATAAACTTTATGAATATGGAACCATTATGCAAACACTAAAAATAATTGCTAAAAGGTATGAGAAAGCAAAACCAAAAACACAAAACCGACAATCACCCACACACAACCAATTATAATATGTTACACATCAAGTTTATACAAATGTTCAAATAAATCTAACACTCACATTCGAAACATTTTCTACATTTTACAGAATTATTCAAGAAAATGTTACATACCAATGCGACAGAGCATAGATTAAAAAAATGAACATTTTAAAAAATGAGAAACATCTCGAAGAAAGCTTATAAAAGTTGGTACAATCATATCTGTTATTTATTTCTTGAATAAGTAAAAGTTTTTAAAAGCACTTATTTTAAACTTAACATGTGAAGCAGATGAGGAGAAAGGAGAGGGAGAAACCGTGGAAGCAGAACAACCGCAGAGCTTGTGACTAAGGCTTGCCTAACTTCTTCTACTCTCTTTTCTTTTTGTTTCCAACTCTTCTTTCTTTGGCGATGAAGCCAAACCCAAGTCAATTTCAGTTACTCAATTGAATTTTGTTCCTCATGCTTCTTGCTTCGCAGATTAGAATGTCGCTCGTTGCGTTAGCTGCACCTGCCTCTCCCACTGTCCTTGCTTTTCGCCGTATATTCTCTTTTTGCTCTATCCGTTATCATCTCACGCGCATTACTTATTGTTTGGAATCGGAGAGAACTGACGGAAAATTATCGGAGTTCTATTTTGTACTTTTAAGTGTTAATTACTATCAATTTCATACTATTGATGCATCGGTATTCTATTTTGCGGTTTCAGGCGGAGCGAACCAATGGAGCGCGCTATTTCCGAAAAGCAGGGGAACTGGTTCGTCCTTGTTCGCAAACTCTCTCAGGAAACGGTTGCGATTGCGGTTTTTCGCTTCGGGAAATAATGGCGGCATTGTGGAGGAGATATCTGAAGCCAAAAAAGAGCCTAAGAATTTTGTGTGGCCTGATAACAAGGTTCGAAGTGTTACTTTTTCTCTTTGGAAATTCTGTCTATTTGATTGGCCTGGGGAACCAGCGGTCCTGGTTTATGTTTGATACTTCGTGGTTAAATTGACTAGGAAAGAAATATTATCTTATATTGCAGAAACCTAGAGTGTGCATATTAGGCGGTGGATTTGGTGGCTTATATACTGCTTTGAGGTTGGAATCATTGGAGTGGCCTGATGATAACAAACCACAGGTATGTTGTCTTCAAATAACTCTCTCGTTGAATTTCATTTCGTTTCACATAGAAGTTTGGTTTGATAGGCATTAAAACTCTATGATTTCATGTTCTAGTATAGTCAGTATGTGTTTAATTTTTAATGCAACGGGTTTTTTATTCTTTTTATTCAACATTTTGTATATTTGTTTCCTACTCATGTCCTTTGTTGAAGACATTGCTTGATCGTTGAAATTGCAAGTACATTACTCCATGTGCCATTGTATTTCCCACATTTGAAGGAATGAGCCCTTTTGTGTCACAACGTTTAGCCAAAATGCAGTGAGGGTTGACATGCTTACATGTCAAGGAGTACGCCACAATAAAATTAAGCTACAGTGATGAGTATTAATCCAATACTTTACTCATAGGTCCATGTTTGAAGGTATATTGTTACATTCTTGTCAACAGTGTAATTCCTAGCTAAATTCAAAAAACATAATAGGTTAGAATTTCATATTTTTGTAATATTTTTCAAGATTCAAATGATAAGAGAAAAAAAGGGAAGTTAAGAAGTGTGAATATACCTTCCAATCTCCTTGCATGGAAACGTCATACACATTATTGAAAAATCATAAGCCTTACACTAACTAGGGAAAAGGCTAAAAGTAGGAGCTAACGGCCATTTCTTAAGTCGATTTTACAGGATTGAGTTATACTTAAGAAAACTTAAGATGATACTAGAGTCTATCCTAGATCCTTTAATGGGTCACTTATCATATAATTCAGGCACCATGCCTATTAAACGGTATTGGAAAAAAATCCAAGTTTTACAAAAGCTAGTGATAAAACACCTCTTAAGCCGATTTTTTAGGATTTTGTTGGACTTAAACTCAAATTCTAAGATGGTGTTAGAGCAAAATATATTCAAGAGAACCACAACTGTCTCACGAACCACATGACTGCATTTCTGAAAATGATAATGCTACTTCTGTGGGTGAGGGCAAGACTCAAGAGAACCATAATGCAAATAAATTCTTAAAGTAATACTTTCAAGTTAGTTTTGAGGTGCGAGAACCCCAAATGTGCCACATTCTTATTTGCCTTTTGAGTTTTCTTAGAGATTCTATGTCCAATTTCCTTGACCATAGCTAAACTTGTGATGGGTCCCCAATGCACCATAGTGTGGATACATCACACAATAGTTTGAAACAAAGGTTATTTGGATTGGAGAGCATTGTGCCAAAGACTATTCTTTCAGTTATTAATGTGCCATACTTGGCTAAAGAAGATTCTGTTAGTCACTAATAGAATATCACATATTCCAAAGAGCTTATGAATTTCACGTGATGTATGCAAACTATGATTATATTAGGGAGTTCTAACAAGTTTAGATGGTAAAGGAAATTGGAATGTGTGACCTTCGAACAACTCAATAAGATTATAGTGCATTGGCATCCTTTGTGAAGGAAATTTCAGTTTGGTTCAAGGAGGATTAGTGCTGGGGAGGGTTGGTCAAGTTAGCTTCTAGCAATCTTGTTCACTAATAATGGAACTAGAGCAGAAAATATTCAAGGGAAATCCACTCTGCCTCAGTAACTACATGACAATGCTTCTGAGAAAATGATAACGCTACTTCAAATGAATTCTTAAATTTTCAAGCCAATTTTGTGGGTGCCCAAACCCCATGGGTGCCGCATTCTTATATGCATTTTGAGTTTTTCAAAATTCCCATCTTCCAATATCCTCAGAAACTAAGTTAAATATTCAACAATATTTCAGAAAATGATAATGTTGATTCAATTGGTGAGGGTAATGCACATGATTGTTAAGGTCAAACTTTTCAAGCTGGTTTTGTGAAACTAAGTTAAATCCAAACACATTATAAATTTCATGCTTCATGAAAATGAAAAATATACAAAACATGATAATTTCATATTGCCATGTTCACTTTTTGAGAACGAACTCTTTACAAACTTTAAAATGAATACAACAAAAAAGTTCTTATCTCAATATGTGAGGGCGTTACGTTTATCCCACAAGAAGGTATAGCTCACTCTTATTTTGACTCAATAAGTAACATTTTATTCTATTATACGTGGCTAAAACTACCTTCCTTATTTTTAGCCTAAAGCTGCTAGCTCTTGCTTTTACATCACTTAGCCAGGATCCAATTCAATTCATTCAGTTGTATGGCTGTTGGTACAAAAGCCATGACCCAAGGAACTTCGGAGCCCGTTAGAGGGAAAAAGAGGCTGAGCAGTATCTTTATCATTTTGCAAATGATTGTTTGATTAGAAGTTAGGTTCTTCTCATAGAACTTTGATTATGACGTTTTATATGCATGCCTGGTGACTTAATTGTTAGGACTTTATGCACACTTTTATTTACTTGTGATGTTTTTATAAGATAAATTTCTTTATCAAATATGGAGCAGATTATTCTTGTGGATCAGTCTGAACGTTTTGTTTTCAAGCCAATGTTGTATGAGCTTCTATCTGGAGGTACGCATTATTAAACCTGAGCAACAGTTGCAGTTTTCTTCTTTATTAAAAAATGATTCAATAGAATTGCATTACATAATGATATGCAGAAGTGGATGAATGGGAAATAGCTCCTCGTTTCTTAGATTTGCTGGCAAACACTAGTGTGCAGTTTTTCAAAGACAGAGTAAAAGTTTTGCATCCCTCTGATCATTGGGGAATGAATGTATCCAAAGAATCTAGATGTGGAGGAACTGTTCATCTTGAAAGCGGCCTTCAGATTGAATATGACTGGTACGATCAGCACTTTTTAAGTACCTCTTTTTTTTTTTTTTGTTTTGGGTTATTTTCTTGCGACATACTTAGGTTTATGCCTTTTGATACTTATTAGGATGTTTGGCTTGGATCCCTTTAATGTAGTTAGCTGAAGTGTTCTTTTTGTGTACCTAAAGCATCTGTAAAAGAAATGGATTTGCTTATTGTTAAAATGAAATGGAAATACATTTATATTATTGTTGCAAATAAAATTGCATCGTTTGTGATTTGAGCCTTTTCATTTCTTCACCCTGGACAGCCAGGCTGGTTCTTGCATTAGGCGCTGAAGCTAAACTGGATGTTGTACCAGGGGCGACGGAATTTGCAATTCCTTTCTCAACGCTAGAAGATGCACGTGTGAGTGCATAATAGGGTCGTCTATTATTCAATATCTTATGAATAGATTCGGCCTTTTTCTTGCCATCTTAGCATTTGGTTGATTCTATATGCTGATCTCTTGTTATCGCAGAAAGTCAATGATAAACTAACAACATTAGAGAGAAAGACCTTTGGAAAGGACGTTCAAATTAGTGTAGCTGTTGTTGGTTGTGGTTACTCGGGAGTTGAATTGGCTGCAACTCTAGCAGAGCGATTACAAAACAGAGGAATTGTGAGAGCAATTAATGTTGAAACTATGATTTGCCCGAATGCCCCACCAGCAAACAGGGAAGCTGCACTAAAAGTAAGTTCTTTAGATTTTATATTCTATGCTTGTTGGAACTTAGATACCTGCTTTGTACATGCCAGAAAATCGTGTGCAATTAGGTGATGGTCCACTAAGACGTTGACTTTGTACTTCCTTCCATGGAAGTCAGCAAGATACACTTCTCTGTTCAATTTTTTCTTTCCCTGTTTCGTGTTTATATTTAGAGCTTCAAGCTTAAATTTTTAAATGTTAAATATAATATAAATTGTCTACTAACTTCAAAAAATATATGCTCTAATTGTAATGTGATTGTTTATTGCTTGGGTTGAGGAAATGCGAACCAATTAATTATATATGAGGAAAGATAATGCTTAAGTAAATTTAACACTTCAAGGCAAGATGATCCTCGCTTAAATAACATGTGTTGCTTCTATCTTTGGTCGGACGTAGGCAACTAAGAACTAATTTCTTTGCAGGTTCCATGATGCTTACATAAACATGTTTAGTAAATTTGTCCTTTTGTAAGGGCTTGAAATTTGTAGGTGAATCTTTATAAATTTTCTTAGGTTTCTCTTGATGCTATAGATGCTCTTATTACAAATTTCAGGCTAAAAGGTACGTTTTGAATTTTCTCAGAACATGCAGGACTGCATCGTAATATATAACCTAATTGATTGCCTTAAATATTCTGAAGAAGAAATTGTGGGCAGTTTGAACTTATAAAATTTCATTCCTCGTAACTTCACTATTTAACACCCATTTTACTGTGAGTTTCTTAAAGCCATCAAAGCAACAGCCATAATTGAATGCTACATGGCTGCCACACGATGAGATTCAATAACCTAATGTTTTTCAAACCTTCAAACTAAGTAATCGAAGTCCTTCCTTCAATGCTCTCAACTATGGCTGCTTTAGTTTTTGCATACCATTCAATTTTATTCCTCTAGCCTAGGTTCATTACCCATGTTATGTAAGTGTAATGGTTTCTGAAGAAACATTGTTCTATGGATGTTAGGTTCTTTCATCAAGGAAAGTCGAACTTTTATTGGGTTATTTTGTCCGCTGTATTAGGAAGCTCAGTGAATTGGAATCTTCAGATACCTTGACAGGGGTGGATGAAAATAGTACTGAAGTAGCACCTGCTATTGAGAAATATATATTGGAGCTACAACCTGCTGAAAGGGGAATGCAGAGTGCAATCCTCGAAGCAGATCTGGTATTATGGACAGTTGGAACCAAACCTCCTCTTCCTCAGCTAGAACCTTCCGATGCACCATTTGTAATCCCACTCAATGCTAGAGGACAGGCTGAAACAGATGAAACACTCCGTGTTAAGGGTCATCCCCGGATATTTGCCCTCGGCGACTCTTCTGCATTGAGGGATTCAAGTGGAAAGATCCTTCCAGCCACTGCACAGGTGGTAAATGCTGCTTGAAATCCTATATGATGAGGCTATGACATTTATAAAAAATTTGAGTATACTATCATCTTTGTTTTCTTATTGTTTACCTTTGCCTTGCAGGTCGCATTTCAGCAAGCAGACTTCACTGGTTGGAATCTGTGGGCTGCAATCAATGGGCGTCCACTTTTGCCATTTAGGTACTTACTTTTGTCATTTAGGTACTTAACTACACACTCTTAAGTACTAACACTATACTTGTTCCTAATGGGGATGCCAGGTTTCAGAATCTAGGTGAGATGATGACCCTGGGAAGAAATGATGCTGTCATTTCTCCGAGTTTTATTGATGGATTGACATTAGAAGGACCTGTTGGTCATACTGGTAAGTCAGCCCCCATGCACATTTCTTCATTATGTTAGTTACTTAGTAAATAAAAAAGCAAAAAAACAAGTTTGAGTTTTTCTGTTTTTGCAGCGAGGAAGATAGCTTATTTGATCAGGTTACCAACAGATGAACATAGGCTTAAAGTGGGGATTAGCTGGCTTACGAAATCTTCCATTGATTTGGTGTCATCGCTGCAAAGTACCCTGTACAAGGTCCTTTCGGGCTCTTAGCTTCAGAAAGAATGGCATAACTTTGCCATATTGTATATTCAACAGCTCAAGACAAGATCAAGTACAGCTATTTTTATTCACAATGTTTCCTAACATAAATGAGGAGATGTAGATTTGGGGACCAATATTTCCGTTATTTGGGGACAATAAAAGAAATGGAATTGCAATGATTTTATTTTCGGGGGTTCTATAATTGGAAGGATCATAATTCAATTTTATACAGGGATACATGGATTTAGGTAACATTGTGATTTTGGGTACTCTGAATCAAATATCTGACAATATTTTGATTTATCTAAACGGATTTTGATTAGAGGTGTCAATTTAACCCATGGCCCCAGGGCCAGCCCCAACCCATTATTGAAAAAGCCCTATTTTAAGAAGCCCCTTAGGTAGGGGGCCAGAAAAAAGCCCCAACCCCCAAAACCCCCTCTCAAGTGGGTTAGGGTCAGG